>NC_056725.1:1297276391-1297343891 GCF_019279795.1 Protopterus annectens | reverse complement strand
TGACATGATGATACGGAGGAGGCTGGACATCCTATGTATCCAAGAGACAAGATGGAAGGGCAGTGCTGCAAAGCCACTTCCAGGCTAGAAATTGTGTAGGAATTGTGGTGAGAGAGAGGCTTCAGAAGGCAGTGAGGGATATCATCAGAATTAATGACAGACTCATGGCATTCAGACTCCAGTGTAATGATAAAGCAGTATTCATAAACTCATCCTGTGCCCAATAGCAGGGTTGTGATAGTGAGGAAAAGAGTACATTCAGACAGTGGTTGCAGGACCTACTAGATAAAGCAGGACAACATGAACTGGTGTTGATAATGGGTGACTTAAATGCACATATCGGAAGAGACAGAACATGATATGAGGACTGCCTTGGTCCACTTGGTTGGGAAAACAGAAATAAAGAAGGAGAAGCCATGCTAGACTTCTGTCTGGCAAATGGCTTAATAGTAGTCAACACATGTTTCAGAAAGAAAGACATTCACATGATCACACACAAGAGTAGCCAACATGCAACTCAGGTAGACTTTCTCCTAGTCCGGAAAAGGCACTGGGGTAGGATCCATGATTGCAAAGTCATCCCCAGTGAAACAGCTGGTTCACAGCATAAACAACTAGTTGCCACAATCAGCTGCAGGCAGTGGTCAGAGATGGCTCTAATGTCAACAGAGACCAGGCTGAAGACCTAGAAGTTGACTGGAAAGAAATTACAACACTTCAAGGAATTATTCAGGGCTCTAACACCCCAAGAAGTGGTGATAATAGGAGGAGTTGAGCAATAATGGCAGCGCCTAAAAACAGCATGTGTTAGGACTACAGAAAGATATGTGGCCGAGCCAGGTATGGAAATAAGGTATATAAGGATAGCTGGTGGTGGAATGCAGAAGTCCAGGAAGTCATCAAAAGAAAGAAGGAGTTCAGGAAGAAGTGGGAGATAGAAAAGACTGACCATGCTAGGAAGGACTACTGGTTGGCTAACAAAGAAGCTAAGAAAGAAATTGCAGTAGCAAAGAACAGGGCATCAGAGGCACTCTACTAACTTCTGGAAAGTGACTCAGTAAGTGGCACAAAGGAACTATATCAGGTTGCAAGGCAAAGACAGAAAGATAAAGAAGATAGTCAGACACCCTTCATAAGGGATGCCAGCAACAACCTGCTCACCAGCCCAGAGGACATCAAAGGCAGTTGGAAGGAGTATTTCCAGCAGCTTCTGAATGAATAAAGCCCCACAGAACTTGTACTGCCCCAGAAACAGCCTACAATGAGTGAAGAAGAAGAGCCCACCCTAGAAGAAGTAGGAACAGCACTAAGGAAAATGAAGTCAGGGAAAGCAGCAGGCTCAGATGAGGTCACACAGACATGATAATGATGTTGGGTAAGATAGAGGAGAAATGGCTCCTGAGGGTACTCATAGCAGTGTGGAGAGAAAGGCGTAGTCCAGATGACTGGAAAATAAACATACTCCTGCCAGTGTACAAGAACAAAGGGGACATCCACAACTGTGGGCAGTACAGAAGCATCAAACTCCTATCACATTGCATGAAAGTTCTGGAAAGGGTGACGGATAAATGTATATGCAGAGTAGTAGAATGTAAAATGGGAGATGAGCAATTTGGATTCAGATCAGGATGTAGTACAACTGACCCAATGTTTGCAGTGAGACAAATACTTGAGAAGAAGTTAGAGATGAGGAGAGAGTCCAACTGGGCATTTCTAGACTTGGAGAAAGCATATGACAAGGTCCCAAGAAAGCTGATCTGGGTAGTACTGCGGTGGTTTGAGGTCCGAGAAACATTAGTAGAATTAGTGCAGGCTATGTACAAGTACCCAATAACTCAAGTACGAACAGTGTTCTGCATCACAGAGGGGTTCCCAGTAGGAGTGGGTGTACACCAGGTTTCAGCTCTGAGCCCACTGCTGTTCATACTGGTGATGAACTATATTAGCACACAGGCTGGAGGGGAAAGATCAACAAAGTTGCTGTATGCAGACAATGTGAGATTATAGGCAGACTCTGAGCAAGAGCTTCAGCAAAGGATAGGAGAATGGAAGGCAAAACTCAAGGCACATGGGATGAAAGTAAGCACAGATAAGACAGTGGTAATGGCAGCAAATTGGGGAAATCAGAAGAAGCTGAGAATAGAAATAGAAGGGAAGATAGCGGAACAGGTAAATAGCTTCACGTATCTGGGAGGGGTGGTTGAGGAGAATAGAAGTCTGAATGAAGAGGTCAAAGCTAGAATCAGAGGGGCTGCAGCCAAATGAAATAGAGTGTCAGGTATAGTCTATGACAGAAGAATGCCAAAGAAGCTGAAAAGTAAGGCGTACAAGACAGTGGTGCGACCAGTACTACTGTATGGTACAGAATCCTGGGCAGTAAAGGCAGAACAGTTGAAGTAGCTAGAGGTGATGGAAATTAAGTGCCTGAGAAAGGTGGTAGGATGCACACTGTGGGACTGACGAAGAAATAAGGACATAAGAGCAGAAACCAAAGTAGCTCCAATTGCAGAAAAGACCAAAGAAAACAGATTAGGGTAGTTGAACACATGCAGAAAAGCAGAAGACGATCTGGTGAGGAAGATTTGGGACAGACAGGAAGAAGGTAAGAGGAAGTGAGGATGTCCAGCAAAGAGGTGGATGGATTGTGTGAAAGAAGATCTGCAACAGTCAGGCATGAGAGTTGAAGAATGCAGGAGTGTGACACTGAATCTAGAGAGTTAGCGACAGTTAACACGATACCCCGACCCCATGTAGAAAAAAATGGGAAAAAGGGGGCTGATGATGATGATGATGTGCATTTAAAAATTTGAAACAGCAAAATAGTGCAGTGAAATTGAATGAAGGCATATAAAAGTGAGGATTCCTTTGAGATCCTGGATTTAGCATATCTGCATATGTTGGGCTGTGGACATGCAGCATGCATGGTGTGGGGAGACAGGGGCAGCAGGTGGCCCTCTGCAAAAACACTACATATAATAGCTTAAATACATTTATGCATTTTCAGATTTATACATTCAGTGTCTAATAAATTGCCTGACACATACACACACATATATATTTATATATGTATACAGATATGCATTTATTTGTCTTTCTTGATGGGATAGTTCCCCCCTGAGTAAAGCCTATTTTCAACAAAGGACGAGAGAGAAAGGCTCCATAAGAAATACATACATAATTGCATTACATTATACATTTATAGTTTCAGAGATACAGCCATTATATAACAGAACTGCAGAAACTACTGCTTACATTGCTAAACTGTCTGAAGTGTTTTTGTAACAGAAAAATAGTATTAACTATATATATTCTAAGACTATGAGATATTTATTTCACTACAAATTAGATAAGTCTATTTGTATTTTATTAAGACCGAAACCCTTAGCAGTGAGTCATTACCTAAAATTAGTGTATCCTGAAAATTACAACATATTTGTTATTCCTGATGAAGGGATGGGTATCAGTTAGAATAATACATGTAGCAAGATGTAAGATATGGTAGAAGAGATATCAGTCTGTGTGACAGGACAGAGGCCCACAATTATAGGTAGGACAGTAGGACAGGATTAGTATCCAAAGGTAGAAAGGCTAGATGACAGAGGAAAATATTTTACAGAAATGTAGAGATGAGTATGTTAATACAGCCAAGGAGAGAAATAATGAAAGACGAGTAATGGCAAAAATGAATTTGAGATGAGAGACTTAACCTGGTGAAGAGCAAGAACATGACCATGATTGAGCAAGGTGCTGTGTGAGCAGTATTTTGAAACTAGGGGGTTTTCCAGTCACCTCTGAATATGGAGGGATGGCATTCCAGAACCTGGAGATATAATAAGTGTATAGAGGCCCCTGCTGAGTTGTTAGACTTACTAGTGATTAATACAAATTTTTCTCCTGAGTGGAGATCCCTTGTGGAGGAGTAGGTTAGTACAATATTTTTAGTACTGGGCATTTTACAGGGTAGTAAATTAGTTTGTGTGCAGTAATTAGCTGTGAGTATGTTACGTAGTTCAAGCTAGATAAGCTGTTTTAAGAAATGGCAGTGATGGGATCTATATGGGGTATAGGTAGCAAATGTAGTGATCAACCAAAACAGCAAAAACAGACTTACCAGAAAAATAATGAATAAAAAAGCTGAATTAAAAATCACACTGCTTTAATTAAAATCCTCCAGTAAGCACTTTCGTCTCTTCAACACTAATCCGAGACTTCTTCAGACTGAGGTTACAACTGAATACGCACTTTTATGCAAAGGAATAATCACATGATTGATGACACATAACTGTGAAGCTTTTTAGTGTTTTAATCCTTTCCTTTTTAAATAGATAATAAAATTCTCATGATTGTTCAGGCCAGTTGGAAAGCAAGCATTTAACTTACCTACCAAGAGTATTCAAGCCACCCCAGCTCATCTTCAGGGTTAAATAAACTCTACATTTTCTAAAGCTTCCAGTACAACAAATTTAAAATCAACCTTACAAACACTATTTTTATAATGCTTACCTAAAGCATTAATTTAATTCCCTATTTGAACAGCATATTTATGTTCATATATCCTTTTATTCAATTCCCGGGTTGTCCTACCTACATAAAATGCCTTTCAGGCTACACAGAAAACTAAATAAATCACAAACTTTGATTTTTTGAAGTTTTTGATTACAAAAGAGAAGTCCAAGTTTCTGGTGGGTCTTTTTTACACTTTGTTGAAATGAATACTAAATTTTAATTCATCATTGATGATAACTCCAAGTAGTTTAGTATGGGGGTCAGGTTTAATAATGGTATTGTTGAAAGAGGATAGAGAGAAAGAAGCTTTGTGCTGATCAAGTGTTTTAGGGCGAAAGAGAAGGAGTTTGTTTTTTTTGGATTTAATGAGTTGGTTATTAGAGAGCCAGGTTTCGACAGAGGAAAAGGTTTGTTGAGTGAGAGCTACTAGATCAGGGATGTTGTGGGCAGAGGTAATGAGGGTGGAGTCATCAGCGTACTGTAGAAGTGTAGAAAGGTTAGTAGTAGAGTGAAGTTTATTAGCGAATATATTAAACAGGAGGGGGCCCAGAATTGATCCTTGAGGAACTACAGTATTAGCAGAGAGGAATGGAGAGAGGACAGTATGCCAGTGGACAGATTGCTACCTGCTGGAGAGATAGCTAGAGAACCATTTGATGGAGGAGGTAGAGAGATTTAGATCTGAGAGTTTAGTTAAAAGTTTAGAATGAAAGACAGTATCAAAGGCCTTTGAAAGATCGAGGAAAAGACCGGAGATGAGGAGGTTATTGTCACGGGCTTCAGTTATTATTTGAGTAAATGACAGTAATGCAGTAGAAGTGCTGTGGTGGGGTGTAAAGCTGTGTTGGGTAGGAGTGAGGAAATTGTTATCGAGAAGATGTTTGAGTAGCTGAACATGGATGCACTTTTCCAAGATTTTGGATAGGGGGGACAAGATAGCAATTGGTCAAAAGTTAGAGAGATCTGTAGAGCTGCCACCTTTGTGAAGAGTGACAGTATAGAAGGATTTCAAAATGTCAGGGACCAGGGCTTCTGAGATGGATGGTTAATAAGAATAGAGACAGGGTAGATGATGGATTGTGCTGCTATTTTTAGGAAATGAGGGGGTAGTTCGTTTGCTGAGGGAGAGCAGGGTTTAAGTTTGTTAAGGAGAGATTTAATTGTAGCAATTGAGACTGGTTAGAAAGAAAAAGCATTGGGGTGAGTCTTGTTATGGGGCAGTGGAGGTGTTGAGTGCGATTTACTGTTTTGTGTATTAAGTGTGAGGTTTTGAATAGTTTTCATAAAATAGTTGTTAAGGAGGGAGGCAGTGTTGTTTGGAAAGGGGTGGGAGTAGTGAGGATACCTGGGTGGAGTAGGTTGTTGATGGTGGTCCAGAAATGTTGTGGATTTGTGTGTGGGCTTCTTTGGTTAGAGGGAAAAATCTCTCTTGTCTTTGTTGACAAGTTTTTTTAGCCAGGTTTCTGAGCTCTCTGTATGTCTGCAGTAAGAGAGGGGACTTGTTTTTAACCCATGCTTTCCAGGAAGAATCTCTTTTGTGCATGATTGAGTGGGTATGTTTTGTTGTTTGGGGGGGGGGCTGTAGTTGGATTTGATTCTGATTTTTCTAGATGGAGCAACAGAATCAAGTGTGTCAAGGAAAATCTTATTGAAATAATTTACTGCCTCACTGAGAGGGAGGTGATACAGGAAGGATCAATTAATGCCAGATAATTTGGAGTTAAAAGTGTCTGGGTTGAAGTGGGTAAGGTCTCAGCACACCCTGTAAGTAGGGTCTTTAGGTGAGTGCTGGGTGAATCTGTGTAAGAAGGTTGGAGAGTGGTCACTCAATGAGCTGGGAAGTATACCAGCAGAGGTGAGGAACTGAAGTAAGAATCCAGTCAAGGATAGGTCCGGATGAGGAGTTTTTGTTTATTCTAGTAGGGATGGAGAAGTGTTGGTGAAAACCATGAAGGTTAAGATATGGGTAGGGGATAAGGGGGACAGTTTAGTACAGTCTATATTAGTGTCTCCAAGTATGATAGTTTCATAAGGGATATGGTAAGTGATCCAGGACAGGAAGTTCTGTAGGATGGAAATATTATCATCAGGAGGAATGTATATAGAGACTATGGCAATTTTTTTGTGAGGGTTGAGATGACAATTTATGATGAGTATTTCAGCAGGTGAGAAGCAGGGAAGAGAGATGGAGAGAGGGGACAGATTAAATAGCTCAGAGTAGAGAATAGCAACTCTTCCTCCTTGTTTATTGGTTCTAGCTCAATAAAAGATGTTATAACCTGGATGTAAGATTTCTGTGTTAAGGATGTGAGGTTTCAGCCAAGTTTCTGATACCGCAAGAATGTGAAGAGATGTGTTAGATATCCAGGCGTGCAGGTCTGTTACTTTATTTACAATACTTTCAATATTTAGAGACACAATTTTTAGAGATTTGGAAGGGGAATTACTGGTAGGAAGGGGTAAGTGGGAGGAGGGGTATGAGTAGTGATACTGTGCAAGGAAGAGATGGGAGGCCCTGAGATGAGGTGGATGTCTCCATCCAAAAGAAGGGTGTTGAAGAAAGTGAGAAGAGAAGAGAGTAAGTTCAGGGTAGTAGGAAATCTAGGTTTCTGACCAGAGGAGAGAGATAAGTTAGAACAAGTAGGAACTTTGAAGATTTCAGATGGTGAAATAAGGAAGACAGATTGTGAAATTAATTGTGGGTAAGAAATAGTATGATGTTAGGAGTATAGGGGAGGGTAGGTGAGGGGGTTTGATAGTAGACTGATGAATAATAAGAGGTTGTTAAAGAGAGGAAGAAGAGAAAGGTGGTGAAGGGATAGAGTGGCCACATGACCGGAGAGTAGGTCAGGAGAGGGAAGAGTGGTAGATGAGTCAAGAATGCAGTGAACAAGACTAGTGAAGCAGAGAAAGCACACAGGGTGTTCCTAGAAATGAAAAGTAGAAGTTAGTGAGAAGGGGAAGGGGAGTAGTGAGAATGTAAGGGAGGAGAGATAGGTGGGAGTGGCTATAGGAGTGAAGCAGGAGTTAGATTAGTTAGAGAGGGTGATTGGTTGGATAGGAGGAAGGGGTGTGGTGTGTAAGAGTAAATATGCAAAGAAAGTGGGGGTACATGGAAATGGAGGTAGGGTAGGGGAGCGGAGAGAACCCGAGAGTAAAGTGATGAAGTGATGGCAAATGGAGCGGGCAGAACCAGGAGCACAAGATCACTATGCTTCAAAAAAAAAAAACTATCAGTGGGACTTTCACTTAAGTTTATCAGTGAGGAGAACAGTGTTTAGAGTGGATAGACTAGGTGAGTAAAGATAGATATTGATAATGTATGAAGTGAACCCTTGATTTAGAAAAGAGGGGAGACAGGCAGCAAAGTCTTAGCCTTTAGCACACTTTCCTGAAGTTAGTTAGGTACTAAAGTAATAGAGAGACTAGGGAGAGAGATGCATACTCAGTGGGAGTGGAAGGAAGATGGTGGTGGGGTTAGCAAGCTGAGAAGTATGTGTGTATGCCACAGCCTAGTTTAATTTGCAAAAAAAGACAAAAAAATGATTTTAACAACAGGTGAGGAAGAAGCAGTTGGGACACATACATATAGCTTGTGATGGTGTTTTTTGTTTTGTTGGTTTCCTCCCGTCCTTGGCTAGGGAGCAGTCCTTGTATTGCTTTCAGGGTCAGTAGTCTGAATTTCAGCCAGGTGTATTCAGGGTTGGGGGGGGGATGAGGTCACTTGTTCATGGAGGTGACTACTGTAAAATAAAAGAGATGTAATGACAATAAGAAATTGAGCTTATGGTGAAAAAAAATTCTCTCGAAGAGAGAGAGCAATTAATGGATGGGGTAGTGAATATTAGGGGCAAGCAGAAAGAGTGAAATAGAAGGCAATGGACTGAGAAACACAGAGAGAGAGAGAGAGAGAGAGAGAGAGAGAGAGAGAAAAAAAGAGTGAAAGTTCCAGGCTAGAGGGTGAGAAAGAGAAAAGGTAGAATGCCTGGAAAGAAGACTCCCGGGTTTGCAGGGAGCAGTAGAAAGGGGTGACAAGCCTGGTGAGGCTTGAGGAGCTAGAAAGGAGAGTAGCTTAGTTTACAGCACATATTTGGATAAAGGGGCATTTAAGTAGGTACTGGGAGGGGAGAAAGCACACAGGTAATAGAAGAATGATCAAGGTTAGCATGTGTTTACTCTAACATGTGGAGTACGCAAAAGAAGGGAGTACAAAAACATAGTAAGATCAAGGAACTCAAGCATTTAGCCAAGCTGGAATAAGCAGAAAGAAGACAGAATGCAGTTGCCAGTACCCAAATACTACATACAGAAATTCTGCAATATAAACAGATTATATCTTCTAACTGTACAGCATTAGCAGTAAACAAGCAAGCAGCATTTATTAAAGCACAGATTTGATAAAAGGGGCCTTTAAGTAGGCACTGAGAGGAGAGAAAGCACACAAGTAAAAGCAGAATGGTCAAGGGAAGCAAGCATTTACTCTAAAATTTGGAGTAGGCAAAAGAAGAGACAATACAGAACATAGCAAGGTCAAGGGATGCTAGTGTTTAGTCAAGCTGGAATAAGCAGAAGGAAGAGAGAATGCAGTTGTCAATACCCAGTTACTATACACAGAATTTCTACAATATAAACAGCTTATGCCTTCCAATTGTACAGCAAAACAGTAAACAAGGATGCAGCAGTTAATAAAACAGACAAGATTTCAGCATTTTTCAGCAGTTAATACACAGTGCTAGGTTTCAGCATAAATCAAATGAAATCAAATAATCAGTTAAAGATTAGTGACGGTACTGTCCAACAAACAAGTCAAATGGGTAACTTCTCTGAGGGTCTACACACTGACAGAGTATAATACAAGTGCCTGGAAGTCCGTTTCATTTGAGTAAAAGACAAACACAAGCAGGACAGTACAGGTAAGGCACAAGGACTAAGAAGCCCAGTGTGTGTGTCTGCTTGCTCTTAGTCTTAGCACAGTAAACACATTAGGCACATGTACATTTACCAACAGGTAGTTACAGGCCAACAGCAGTGTTACACCTACCAGCTTGTAATTCCAGGCCAACAGCAGTGTTACACAGCGTGTATACAGTAGGCAGGAAGCCAGGACTGAAGTATAATGCTAGTGCAGTGATATCGTTCCTAGTATCCTTATTCCATTAGTCAAACATGCCCAGTATACAGAACAAGCTAAGCTCTTCTCTAAGCTTTTTTACATATAACTTCTGTATATAATGGCTTAGTAAGAGATAACTGAACAAGACTCAATGCGCTGACTTACATGGCAAGCACACAGTTTCTCGGAGGGTTAAGTGGCTACTTTGGGACCAGAGACAAGAGAAAGTTTAAAAGAAAGCACCAAAGGATTTCAGAGTACTAAGTAATGTCTGGTGAGCAACTCTGGAAGGGAAGGGGTCAGGGAGGGGTCAAAAGGTTGATTTATGGACTGTTCTTTTGTGGATCTGAGTTCCAGATATGTTAGTTGTGTGAATCCATATAAGTTTATAGATTCATTCGAGGAGTTATCAATCATAATCTGCCAGTCTGTGTTTAAGTCTCCTTTTATTAGGGTTTCAAGGTGAATCTGTTGGGATATCCATTGGAAAAAATTTTCTGCAGTTGTAGTGTTTTTACCTGGAGAGATATAAATAGCTGATTTTCAAATTGTTTATCTGTTGTTGATGTTGTGAGAGATATCATGATTCCTACATTATTAAATTGTGGTATTTCTCAGTTTAATTTGTTTATCTGTTGCTGATGTTGTGAGAGATATCATGATTCCTACATTATTAAATTGTGGTATTTCTCAGTTTAATTTCTCTAAATCTTTTGGGTTTCTAATACCTTCATGGGAATGGTCCCCATTCCTGAGTCGGGGTATAATTAAAGTTCACAAAATTAGTATGATTACAGTCTTTAATTTTATCCAAAATTGCTCATTGCAGCATCCATAAGGTGCCCAGAAATGACTCATTCTGCAATTTGTATGGAGTTACATTTATTGGGAAGCATATCTAAATATGACTGCAGATTCTTTTTTATGAGATCCATTGCTCCTACTACCATTGAAACTATCTAGGTATCTCTCTTACATATTGCTGTCATTTCTGCCTGCAAATCCTGATATTTTATGACTTTGTATCTCTCTCTTTGTCAGATTCTGTAATTGCTAGGTGTAGCAACTTTAATGATTGATGCTACTTTTGTCTTTTTTTCATGGAGTACTATATCTGTTTTATCACATCTGTTTTTTGAATTGTTGATAATGGGTGATTCCACGTGATGTATACTTCATCATTCTGTGTAATGCTTTTTGGTTCAAGTTTCCAACGCTTCTCAGTTATTTTTATATTGTAGTGTTTGCACAATTCCCATTGCAACAATCTTGCCACATTATTTTGCATTTCAGTGTACAGGCCCTCTGCCATGAGCATATCCCAACCTGCAACAAGGTATACAACTGTTTCCAATTCCTTTTTAAAGAACCTAAATCTGTCTGCTTCTCATGTACAGTGGACTTTGTAAACCAACATTTATGTATTCCCCTATCCTGGACTGCCATTATCAACCTTTCATCCTTTGGTTTCAACTCACTTCTTAACCATTCCTGTGTCAGATCCTGAACTTCATGTGGTTGTTCTTGGAGATCTCTTTACTTGCCACTATATTTATATCTGTTCCTTCTCCTTTTACTCTTTTTCTTTGTTTTTGGTACATTCAGTTGTTGCATGATTTTTGTCTACTTCTGGTTTGATTTCCATTCCCTCTTGCCACATGAATGCTTTATTTCTCATATCTAATATGAGAGATATCATAATTTATATATTGTTAAATTGTGGTATTTCTCCCTCAGTTTAAATTTCTTCAAATCTTTTGGGTTTCTAATACCATGATGGGAATCAACTTCATTCCTAAGTCATGGTTTTATTAAAGTTCATGAAATTAGTATTGTTTCAGTCTTTGATGTTAGCCAAAAAGTACTCTTCGCAGAACCTGCAATGTGCCCAGAATTGACTCCTTCTGCAATTTATACAGAGTTACCTGTACTGGTAGCATATCTAAATAAGACTGGAAATTCTTTTTTTTAATGAAGCTCATTGCACCTACTAATATTGGAATTGTCTGGGTATCCATTCATATTGCCCTTGTTTTTGTCGGCAAATCAAGGTATTTTATGACTTTGCCGGGTAAACCCAAGGAAAGCAGTGGAACAGGCAACATTCTGGGATGAGTGCTCAGAGAATGTGCTGCCTAACTGACCACGGTTCTTACTGACATATTTAACATATCTCTATCTCAGGCCATAGTATCCAAGAGCTTCAAGAACACAACAGACATACCACTACCCAAAAAGTTTCTGCCAGAAAACCTGAATGACTATCATCCAGTAGCTTCCACCTCTACAATAATGAAGAATTTCGAAAGACTGGTCAAAAACTATTTAACGGCAAATCTTCCTGCAGAACTGGACCCACTCCAATTTGCTTATCGGTCCAACCATTCCACTGCAGATGCCATCTCAATGGCACTCCCACATCCTTAGCTCATCTGGAAAACAAGAACTGTTACATCTGACTGCTATTCATTGACTTCAGCTCTGCCTTTAACACAGTTATACTACAACATCTGATAGAGAAATTGATTCACTTGGGGGTTAATACTTCTATGTGTAACTGGATGTTGGACTTCCTTACTGACAGACCACAAAGAGTGAGAGTTGGCAATAACACCTCAAAGAGCCTCACACTGAGCATGGGAGTCCCTCAAGGTTGTGTTCACAGTCCTCTATTGTTCACCATGCTGACCACGACTGCACAGCCAGATTCAGCTCAAATCACATCATCAAATGTATTGATGATACTACAGTTGTAGGCTGAATCAGCAATGGTGAGGAAACAGCATACAGGAAGGAGGTGAAACATCTGATAGACTGGTGTGACAACAATAACCTGGCTCTGAATATAAACAAAACCAAAGAGATAATTGTAGACTTCAGGAAAAAATCGGTCACACAGCTTCCTGTCACAATCAAGGGAGAAACAGTGGGAAGGGTGAAGAGTATCAAATTCCTAGTGGTGTACATCGCAGAAGACTTGTTATGATCCATCAATACTAACCGCATGTCAAGAAAGCACAATGAAGAGTCTACTTCTTATGCAGGTTGAGGAGAGCAAACCTTCCATCTTAAGTGCTCACAACGTTTTATAAAGGCGCCATTGAGAGCATCATCACAAGCAATATCACAGTATGGTATGGAAACTAGAAGGACATGGATCGTAAGGCCCTCCAAAGGGTGGTGAAAGTGGCAGAGAGAATAACGAGGTCCACGCTTTCATCTATACAGGATCTGCACTCTGCATGGTGTCTCAGAAGAGCCTCAAAGATTGTTAAAGACCATACCAACCCAAGAGACTGTTCTCCTGCTTGTCTTCAGGCAAGCACTACAGAAGCATACTTTGCAAAACGACTAGATTCAGAAACAGCTTCTTTCCTCAGGCCATCAGACTATTAAACTTGAGTAGCAAGGCAAGCCAACAGGTCACCTAGTCAGTGGCCACAAAGGTTGAAGGAAATATCTTTTTCATAAAGTGCAACACCTCATTACTAGGTTCTCTCAGTTGTGCAATAGCTCACAGAATCCTAATTAATTTTGTGCAATAACTTGAAATACAAGCTATGTTCCATGCAATGGACAAAATGGTCTCGAGTCTACCACTGCTTATAAGTGCAATATCTACTGTGCAGTACTAAGTGCTGCTATAGAAAAGAAGCCCATACCTCCATCAGAATCAGGGATATATAATCTTGCTATACACTGATTTTTATATATCATTTGATAAGTGTGAACCATTTTTCTTGTTTTTTGTCCAAATAATCCAATACCTTATGAGGTCAGTCAGTCACACTAAAACTGTAAGTTAAAAGAGGAAGACCAAAGTAGTTTATAGCTTGGACTTTGTTCCTAGATGTCAGGGCTGTTTTCAATATTAGTTTTAGTCTTCCGAAATATTCCTTACTGAGTTTTAATAGCATATGTTCATGTTTTACTGCCCCAAATATTTATGCACTCCTTCCCACTCACATTCCTTTATATTACTTTCCTGTCCCAGACTGATATTTCCTTGGTGCTGCAGCTTTCCTAATTTAAATATTGCTTTCACATATTTATCAAGACCAAATGATATTCTTACATAATCTGAGAAAGTTTTAACCACTTACAGTTGTGTTTTCAATTCCTCATCTGAGTAGCAATATTACTCTCCTTTTCTTGCTAATTTTATCATCTCTCCATTCGGACCACTGTTATTTCTTTTTTTTTTTAATTTCTCCAAGTATCTTGGGTTTCAATACCATGGCAGGAATGGACTCCATTCCTAAGTCAAAGTATGATTAAAGTTCATGAAATTAGTATTGTTTCAGTCTTTGATGTAAACCAGAAGTGCTCTTTGCAGCACCCACAATGTGTCTAATATTGAGTCCTTCTGCAATTCATATGGAGTTACATATACCTGTACTTTCAGTATAGAGTCTTTCTGCCATTAGTATATCACAACCAGCAATAAGATGTGTGACTGTTTTGTTTTACAAAACCTACATTTGTCTGTTTTCCCACAAGCCACCGTCTACATAGTCCACTATTTTGGGCCACCGATATTAACCTTTCGTCTTTCGGTTTAAATTCACCTCTCCTTAACCATTCCTGCATTCAAACCTGATCAACATGGGGGTGTTCCAAGAGTTTTCTATACATGTAACTATGCATCTTCCACATTTCTTGCCTTTGCATCTGATCCTTCACCTTATATTCTTTCTTTTGTTTTTTGGCACATTCAGTTGCTGCCTGACTATTATTTACTTCTGTTTTAATTTCCATTCCCACTTGACACCAATATGCTTCTGCTAAACTAAGCAGGGAAGTCAGTTTAGACTTATTCCCCTCATGTTTTCAAACTTTCACTACATTTGGATCTTGTGAAGCCAGCAGATATGTATGCAGTCCTACGACGCAGATCTATGCATGTAATCAATTTTGAGGAGGCCCATACCTCCTTCAGAATGGGGAATATATAATCTTGGTATACACTGAATTTTACAAATCATTTGATAAGCATGAAGCATCCATCTTGTTTTCCTGTCCAGCCAATCCAATGCCATTCAGGCCGAGTCAGTCACTTCAAAACTGTAAGTTAGGGCTGGAAGAGCAAATTGGTTTATAGCTTGGACTTTGTTTCTAGATACCAGCACTGTTTTCATTATTAATTTTAGTCTTCTAAAATATGCCTTACTAAGTTTTATTCAAATTTGTTCGTGTTTTATTGTTGACCCTTTATCAGTTCCCAAATATTTATACACTCCCTCTTGCTCAAGTTCTTTTATATAACATTCTTGCCCCATGCTGATGTTTTCTTGGTGCTGCAGCTTTCCTTCTTTAAAGATTGCTTTTGCACATTTATCAAGAGCAAATGACATTCTTATATCATCTGAAATAGTTTTGACCACTTGCAGTTGTGCTTTTGGCTCCTCATCTGATGACCTATACAGTTTTAAATCATCCACAAAAAAATGAGAAGTCTTTAAATTTGTTGTTTTCTGGGAGACAAATTGTAGCCATGACCTAATCTGTTAAGTAGACATCATAATGGGTTATGGGCAAGGCAAAAGAGCAGCAGTGACAGAGAGTCACCCTGGAATATCCGCATTTGAATTTGTATCCCTGAAATAGTAATTTGTCATTTATCATGGCTTAACTGCAAAGTGGTTTTCTACTGTTTCATGTTTGCTGTAATGTAATCGATCAGTGCAGGGTGTATCTTAAATATTTTTAAGCACTCTTTTATCTATGAATGTGAAATACTGTCAAATGCTTTTTTGTGGTCTACTGCTTGACATAGATGGGTAGCTTGTTCCAGAGTATAGGAAGTCTCTGGGACAGGAATCTATCCCTCCAGCATGTCTTGTTTGTTGTGGTGACAAGGTTTAGTTCCCTACAGTGTGTAGCTTGGAGGAATTGGGATTTCTTTAGGTGTAGCATGTCCAACAGCTCTGGGTTTGACATAGCTTTATATGTTAGGCAGAGATCACCTCGAAGTAGGCGCTATGCTATGGAGTAAAGGTGGAGTTTTTTGAGATGGTCAGTGTAGGGCATCTGTTTGAGGCCAGTAATCCTCTTTGTGAGGTACTTATGTGGCCTTTCCAGCTGCTGCAGATGTCTTGTGAGGTACATTCCAAAAGGGACGTTGTACTCTATAATGGGTCTAATGAGTGTTGAGTAGAGGGGAACAATGACCTCTTTTTTCCTGTTTGAGAACCCTTTTGTGATGAGGTGTGCCACATAGAAGGATTTCCCGATTACTGTGGCAATGTGATTATCAAAGGAGAGACTACTGTCCACCTGGGTCCCAAAGTCTCTTATCACACATTCGGCATTAAGTAGACTGCCACCTATGTGGTAGTTCATGGGTACAGAGTTTTTCCAAAGGGGATGAAAATGCACTTTTTGGCATTGAGCTTGAGGCCATGGCTCTGACACCAGGCATCTGTCTCAGATTTAACAACAAATTTAACAATAAATTATCCTTTGTTCCATATGACTTTTTGTTACCCTTTTTTTGCTATTGCCATGATTGAGTTTTCTTCCAAATGACTATAAACTCTGTCAGTATCAGTTGCAATGTATAGTCTGTACATTGTCAGAAGGCAGTTGTTGGTCTATAGTTTTTAGGATAGCTTGCAGGTTTGCTCTTAAGTAGGAGTATTGTTTTTCCTGTTATTAACCAGGTTGGTGTCTGTTCAGGGTGCACACAGAAATAATTCTTACTCATGGCTAAATCTTCATGTAAAGATGTTAATACTTTTAGCTCAAAGTTAGGTACTGCATCTGGGACTGGGGTTTCCAATTAGGAGCTTTTCTTAACTTTGTTTCAATTTCTCTGGCCATTACTTCATCCCATTTGATATGCTGTACATCTGAACTTTTTTTTTTCTGTAAGAAAGGGGTTATGTTAAGGGAGTGTTTGTAATGGCTGTAACACTGCCCAGTACTCTATTTTCTCTATCTAGTCTAAGTATTTTAAATCCAGGTGTTGTGATTTCAGTGTGAGCTCTAGCCTTTTTAACCCAATTTATGTGGTTATGAATATATCAGGGGAATAAGTGGCTATGCATGCATGGGTATCTTGGATTTTTTTGCACATGCTGCTAAGGTTCACATTTAGGATGCAAAAGTCTGATTTGCTTGATATGAGGGTGATAACGGTTGTGGTATTTTGAAGTACTTTATTAGTAGAGATGTTTTGTAGGGCCAGGAGTTGGTTAAATGTCGCCACTGATTTTCCAGTTAGACATTATAAAGGAAAAGTAAAAAGCCAGATGCATTGAAGTTTTACTTTTAGTGGCATTATTTTAGTGACATAGTCTGTTCCTGGTACCTGTAGTTGACAAGGTCTAAGAAGGTTGCTTGGTAAAGGCTGGGTGATGTGAAGAGAAAGAAAAAATAGAAATGATGATTAAGTATGAGTTGATAGGTATGATATTTATGTGCAATGGGATGATATGATAGTTGGAATGGAGGGTGTGAAGAAACTGAAAACACTGTCATCTGTGTTAGCATGTCTGGCAGGAGATTTGTGCATATTCTTAGCTAAAGTTGTATGCCAGCATGCCTAATTGTGAATGTAAATAAGTTTAAAATGTTGAGTATTTCCCTGTTCAAACAGAATGCTTAAAGAATCTGTCACCACTTTGAAACAGTTCTAACTGTGCATGTTTGAGAAGGACATTCTAAAGTACAAACTGTAGAGAATCAGCTGAGCAATGAGTGATGTCATTGGAATGTTCCCTGTTGCTAGGAGATGATTTAAACAGCTGATGTACCAAAAATATTTTTTTTACAGCTGACATATTTTGAAATTAGATAGTTGAGACTGAGAAGCTGTGCAGTTTGTCAAATACTGAGCAGTCAATGAACACCAAGACAAAAGAACTCACCACGAAAACTTTAAGCTTGCCTTGGCCTTGCTATTATATCTTAGACAAGATCAGGGACACAATTCTTTAGTTAAACACAGAAAGTTTAGGTATTAAGATAGAGTTTTTCTTGAATAATGGATTCTTATCCTGCAATTTGATTTACATTTCTGGTGATTGAATTCTAATGTTTATTGAGAGGTATTGATTTTCATTCTTGTAATTTTACATTGTGGCTAGAAACTAGTGTGTTTCTTTAGAGATTAACGAGTGCTTCTACTAGCTGTTTGATACTCTCAAATTCACCCCAAGGCCTAGCTGTTCTGGTCATAGCTATCATTTGTTTTGATAATTAATTTTCATAAATGGGCACCCATTTTGAAGGACATGAAGACCCTGTGGTTGGTGGAAGCATTTCTGTATTTAATTTGAGAAAGAGACACAGCTGGAAATGTGTGTCAGGCTTTCTCAGAAGTGTTTGGATGTGTGAGATTTTGAGTGTGAGTGTATCAGAGGTCTTCAACTGGGACACTTTGCCCTGAAGTGTGTAATAAGAAAAATACATCTGGGTGGACAGAGGTATATAGTCCAGCCTCAGAAAAATGCAGTGTCTTCCTTTTGTGCTCTTAGGGGAAAATTGTGAAAAAATTACTTCTGTTTAAGTGACAGTCTCATACTGGCATCACTAGTGAGGATTGAAGCTCCTTAGTTAATAACCTAGGATAGTAAGGACGTCATTTAATTGTTGGTAGTCCGGTGGGATATTAGCCAGACATCACAGAGGGTATGAACAGTAAGGAGACAGAGTAATAAAGTCTGAGTGAGGGCCATTTTTTGTAGTATTTTGACATATTGTGTTACAGGTGGGAGTGGGTGTTTTCAAAGTAGAAATTAGAAGTAGACAGTGTAAACTGAAAGAAGTTAGTAGGTGTGGTTATAGGTAGGAAAAGGAAAAGTGCCTATTTGGTGGCATGATCAATTAGATAAATGCAGTGATTGTTTAATTTGGTTTGGAGTGTTTAAGTGCAGAGTAGGAGGCGGTATGTGGAAATTGGGGGTAGGGAAGGGAAGCAAATTGAAGTGCTGCAGCATTGGTGAATGTAGTGGGCCTCCCATGAAAACAGGAAAGAAGCTATTATGGAACTATAAAAACAATCTGGAAAGTGTGACTAATACAGATAAAACAGAACTAGAACTAACACAGGAAGTGCAATTAACAAGGCATGTATATAAACAGCTGTCTAAGATATACATAAGGAACATTCTGTTTCTGCTACATCTTACCAAGCCCCTTAATGTTCCACTATATGCAATTATAGGACAGAAAGGGAAAAAGCATCAGAGTGTAGTAGAAGATGTATGGAGTGGGGGGGGGGGGTAAGGGAGAAAGTACAGTTGTGTACACTCACCATAAATGTAGCTGTTCGACTTTGTTCACTGCTGCAGTCCTAACCATTGGGTTATCTATGTTGTGGTACCCTCATTCAGTCCAAATACCAGAGTCAAGGTTTTGTGCATCGGCTGCTGTCACTTGCTGGGTGACGTCAGGTCATCTGAGCAATAAAGGAGAGCAGGTGACACCATTACCTCAGTTTTTCTTGTCTTAACCAACCAAAGAAGTCCAATGTTAATAATTATTAGTAGTCCTGGGGTCAGAGACCCCATAGAAATGTGCATCTCTCTAAGGAAAGCAGATATCAGGGGGAAGGAGGGAAGGAAAGCATGAGTGCAGCAGTGAATACACTGGAACATCTACATTTACGGTGAGTGTACACAACTGTACTATGTTCTTCATGTTTCACTGCTGCACTCCTAACCATTGGGAAGATTCCCAAAGCTGAGGAGAAGGGTGGAACATTAATATAAACTTAAGATTGGGTGAGCATGCCCTGCAGAATTGCAGAGGCAAACCCAGCCCTAGATTTTCAGAATAGGTTCAGGTGGTAATGTTTGGTGAAGGTAGATGAGTAGATATACTCGTTGCAAGACCCTGAAAGAAAAATAATGATTTGGGGAATCTAATTGATGCTTGGCCAATGCATTCTTGATGTCACCCTTTCTCATGTCTGACAAGTGTTTATACACTCTATCCCTAAGCCATTGTGTGATTTCCCCACATAAAAACATGGACATAAGTCACATATAGTCAGATAAACTAGCTGTGTGCTGGTGCAGTCAGCATAAAACCTTGGTATAAATTAAAAGGCTAGGGTGGGGTGTCTGTATGTTTGTTCTTTAACTATAACCTTACAGACACTGCAGTTTCTACATGGATAGGTCACTGTCCATTGTCCTTGTTGTTTCATTGGCCTTCTTTCATTACATAGCATCTGTTTAAGATTACTTGTATTCCGATATGTAAAAGTTGGCAAATCCCCAACTATGCTACTGTTCTTACTGTTTAGCATCAAAATAGACCAGTGCTTCTGAATAACATTTTTCACTACCCTGTTATTGCTGGTAAAGTTTGTCACAAAGGAAGTCTGCTGTCGCATCCTGTTACTTCTATTGGTAACAACATTCCCATCAGTCTTACCCTTAGATATATCTACAATTCTCACTTGGTTACGGCCAGAAGTGAATGGCAGTACATTCAATCCATCCATATTCTGTTCATAGTATACTCCCTGGATGGTATCCCTGATCTGTCTAACATTGGTGCTGCTGTACCCTCTATCTATAAACATTTTTTCTAGTTTGTCAAATTCAAGTTGTGTATCAACACCTCTATTACAAATCCTAGAAACCCTTGTGAATTAACTTTTGTCTATACTAGAGAATACATATCCAGGGTACATACCGTCAGAGCACAGGCCTGGGCCCACCAGAGGAACTCAGATCTTATGCAAGAGATCACAGGCAGGGAGGTGTCCAGAGGTTGTGAGTGTTGACACCATAGGTTCTTTAGGTACCACTGAGTTTTCCTCATGTGTAGCCTGGCCACAAGTACCAGGAGGATGCATGAGGCCATGTACCCTACAGCTTGCAGGAACTTCCTGGCAGAAAGCTGGGTTTGGGAGGCCAGAGTAGTGAAGTATTTTGGTAGGAAACTTGTTTTTCTGGAGACAGAAAGGCCATTTGCTGTTCTGTGTCCAATAAGGCTCCCAGAAATATGATTTTCCTGGTAGGTGTCTGTTTTGATTTCCTTTCATTGATAATGAACCCCAGAGAGGTGAGTAGGGTTTTTACAAATGAGAGGTGCTGTAGGAGCAATTTCCTGCAGTCTGCCTGGATGAGACAGTTGTCCAAGTAAGGGTAAATCTGTACATTTTTTTGCCTCCAAAAGGCAATGGAAGTAGGTAGACATTTGGTGAATACCCTGGGAGCAGTAGGTAAGCCAAAGGGCAAAGCAGAGAATTGAAAGTGTAGTGATCCTGCTGTGAAGAGCAAGAATTTTCTGCATGATTCCCTTATTGGGATGTGCAGGTAAGCATCCTTTAGGTCTAAGGTGACCATCCAAGCTTTGTTTTTGCAGCACTGGTAGAAGCTGTTGTAAGGTAAGCATTTTGAATTTTGGGATTACCAGGAAGGTATTGAGAAAGGATAGGTCCAGGATGGGACACCAAGTCCCCTCTTTCTCAGGAAAAAGGAATAGTCTGGAATAGAATTCTTTTGCAACTTGTTCTGGAGGTACAGGTTTTACTGCCCCTAGGGATATTAGGTTTTGCACTTGTTTTAGTGTTTCTGCCACTGGTTTGGAGGTATGTCTGGGTACCCTCTTGGTAGTTCTTGGAAATTGAATTTGTACCCCTGAGCAATGATTTTTAAGACCCATTGATCCTGTTATAGAGTTCCAATTTTCTCTGCATAGAGATAGCCTTCCTCCTAGGTTTTGGTGTGGTGGAGGTAGGCAGAGATGGGAAAGGTAGTAATTGAGAGTTTTTTCCATACAGGGTTGCTTTTGAACTCCCTGCTCTAGTGTTTGAGGGGGGGGGCACTGTTTTGTTCTTTTCTGGCCCTGAGTCCTGGTGGGTCTGTTCCTACGGGTTTTGCCTTGTGCCTGCTTGTTTTGTGCAGGAAAGGACCAGTGTTTAGAGGGAAAATTTCTGCTGAACCTAGGAGGTTGCACTTGAAGAAAATCTTTAACAGTCTGCATCAATTCTGTTTTTTCTTCCATCTTTTTAAGTACCTCTTTAGTTTTCTGTCCGAACAAGTGGTCTTTGTCAAGAGGTGCAGCCATGATTTTAGCTTTGACATGATCAAGGAGAGGTTGTTCCTTCAGCCATGCATGTCTTCTGATAACAGATCCTGTCACTGCTGCCCTGCTAGAAGCTTCTAGGGTGTAAAATCCACAGTGCAAGAAGTGCTTTACCACCTGAGATGAAGAGTGCAGTAATTCTGCTATCTCTTTATTGCTGGCACAATTTGGAAAAGCAGAAATTTTCTGTTTCAAAAATTCCAAAGTGTGCTGTTGATATTTTAACATATTGTACTGACAGTTGAGAGCCCTTATAGTTAAAGCTGCAGAGGTATATACTTTTTTACCCCATCTGTCCAGGGCCCTGGATTCTTTGTCTGAGGGAGTAGGATTCTTTGCAGAGGTAGCCTTAACTCCCTTAGGTCCCTGAGTAATACCTCTGGATCTGCTATAGGATTTCTGTAGAGGAATTTATGTAAGTCAGGTAAGCTGTAGTACCTGTCAGGTTTTCTGGGAGCAGGTAGAAAGGTGTCTGGAGTAAGGCTGGATTCTTGGTAAACATCATCTACCATCTCCAAGATGGGTGGGATGGCCTGAGGCCTGTGCTGGGATAGGCCCAGAAACTCTCTTAGTCTTTTCTTGGATTGAAGGAAATCCATTGATTCCCATTGGAAGTGTTCCCTGAGGGTATGGAGGGATTCCCCAAAGGAAATGTCCTCCAGAGGTGATGCAGAAGAAATAGATTCTTCTGGATCTCAATCTTCATAGGCAGTAAGAGGACTTTCCTCTTCAAAAACAGAGGAGTCAGATCCCTCTGAGTCTAAATTGGATTGGATGTCTGGAGAAGGTTCCCTTCTCCTTTTGGCTGGAGTGGCCTGATTACCCCAGATGAAAGTGATGAGATCCTCCACCATTTTTAAGCATTCTAGTTTGAAGAGGGGGAGGAGTAGTGGAATGGAGACTTTTTGCTGTTTTCTTTGGAGTATCTCTAAGTCTGGCCTGAAGATTATCCCTCGCTGCTGTCGGTGTGTTAGTCAGAGGAGAGGGCGAAGGCCTTGAAGTGAATTCTGAAGTGTTAGCGGTATCCTCAGAAGCCAGTGCCTGTGTAGTGGCTCTGGACCCAACCGAGGCAGAGACAGCCACAGGCTCATTAGACAATGCAGTCATCTGCAGCATACAGGACTCTGAAAGGGTCTCAGTAGAGGCCTACGAAGTAATTGAGTCGGGCAAAAGGGGCTGAGAAAGCACCGCACTGAAGTCCAAAGAACTGACTATCTTTTTAGTGATGGTGTCGTCAGAAGGCTTGGCCTTATGTGGTCTGTCTCTATTCTTATCTTTACGTTTTCTTGGAAGATCTGCAGTTTTCTGACTGACAGATGCTATATCAGTAATCAGAGATGGAAGATGAAAATAACTGGCTACAAACAGAGCTGTAAGATGAATAGTTCTGGTGTTAAAGAGGGCACAGAACTGTCATTAGAGTACATCGTGATCTGGGCCAAAGCAAGTGACGCAGTAAGAATGGAAGTCTTGGTGTGGTATATGCTTTCCACAAGTGAGATAGTTATTGACTTTTTCGGATATCAGTTAGTGCAAGAAAAAGGAAGAATCCCAACGGGGTACTTAGCTTAAGACATTTTCAGCTGAAGTTCGAAATCTGGAAACAGTCGACCAGAACTGTTGCAAATAACTTCTATTACAGGCTCCACAGCAAGAAAGACTGAGGTAATTGCATCGCCTGCTCACCTTTATAGCTCGGATGACCTGACATCACCCAGCAAGCGACAGCAGCCGACTCACAAAACCTTGACTCTGGTATTTGGACCAACTGAGCGCTACCACAGCATGGAAAGCCCAATTGTTAGGACTGCAGCAGTGAAACACGAAGAACATCAGAGGATTCATGGGAAGGAAAGGAAAGTACATTTCTAAGATCTTGTGGCCATAAAAACAGCACAAGTGACAAATTGAGTTAAGGAAGAAAGTGATTCCCAGCAAGACAAATTAAGGGCGGGGGGGCAGCATAGTAAGCTAGCGCTTGGAACTAATATCACAAATAAATATGTTTGTAGAAGTGATACATTGCACTTCTCAGTATAAAGTAATTGGCAGAGAGCAGCTATATGGAGAGCCTTAACTTACTTAAAACTGCAGTAGTGTAGCTATTAAGGTGGTTTTAACAATCTATAGCTGAGACAAGGCATAGTCTGTAATTTTTCATAGTGGAGCAGCAGGAAGAATTGGGGATCTTGGGGACTGGTTGAACCCACTTGCATTTCTTAACACTTCAGTAGAAGGTGTTTTTATACAAGCCATTGCTGAAACAGGGCACAGTCCAAAATTTTTAATAGTGGTGCAGCAGGAAGAACTGGGGATCTCAAGGACTCTGTGAACCGAATTGCACTACCTAGACCCCTAGCTTTCCATTATGCACAATTACAGGATAGAAAGAGAAAAAAGTAGCAGAGTGTCACTGGAAATGGATGGAGTGGAGGAGGATAAAGAATATATATATATATATATATATGTGTGTGTGTGTGTGTATAAGGAGATTTCGCAAAACAAAAAGCCTGAACTTAAAAATATAGGTCTAAAATCATCGTGCTTCTAAAAAATCAAGAAAACAGAATTAAAAAGAAAAATTTGTTTTATTTAGTGGCATGCCCCCATGCACCTCCACACCTCCTGCAACTTATATATTCCATTTCTGAGATCGCATAACACCAGGGAAAGAACACATTTACATTCACGGCTGTAGAGCGATCTTGCACAAACAGATGCCAGCAAAGCTGCAAAAGCTGGGAAAACTAAAAAAAGGGATGTTCAGTATTCTGAATGTATAAAATAATCGATTAATCTATATCTATATACATATATATCATATGTATGCATGTATGTGTATATATGTATATATATATATATATATATATATATATATATATATATATATATATATATATATATATATATATATATATATGTATATATATATATATGTATATATATATATATATATATATATATATATATATAAATAATTAGTTGACAGAACTGTGATATTTGTTTTCACCATATCCCATTCCATTGAATGCTACAATCCTGAAAATGCAGTAAAACCACTGCATACATTGTTTTTACAGTAGACAACTCCTTTGCACCCCATGGGTGATACATGCCAACAGCCCTATATTTTCATGACACTGTCCAAGCAGGGTATCTTTAGCAGCTCAAAGAACTGATGCTTATCACATGCACAACAGGCAGTAAAGATATCCATAACATGAAACATGAAACTTTCTGTTTCACAAGGCTGCATAGGCATATATATGGCTTGAAAATATATACACAGTAATAAAAGGGATTATAGGTGAGTGGTAGGAATTAGACACAAAGCCATGCATTTTGATGGATCGTGTATAACTAAAATTATAACAAGTATGAAGTTAAAGAAGAAACGTTATTTACCTAACAATCTCTATCTATAAATATGTGATTAAATCCAGTCAATTATTTATTGTTTTTAAGGTGTATAGACCATCCTATATGATAAAAAATGTAAATTGTCTTACTTTGGCTATAAATTCCTACCGATATGTTTATAGTCTAGGGGTTTAATAGACATTCTACACATGGATATAGATCCATTGTCCCTCCTGTTCTGTGTATGTGGCCCAAACGTTATAGTGAACAATGGAAGAGAATTGCTGAACTTTCAGAACAAGAACACATAGCTGTCCACCACAATTGGCAGAATACCACAGTGTGCACTATATGGTCACTTGCACTTGTGCAAGAATTGACAGTGGCCATATAGTTTGTTGTTAGGTAATGGAAAAGGAAAATGAGTCATGCACTTGGGTATCTGTACAGTTTCTAACTGTATAGTTCATAAAGAATACTGCTATAAACATGTTCATTTTGTAGGGGAATGTGGTAATTAGAGACAATACTTCTGCATTGTCTGGCTACATTAAAACTTTGCAGCTCTACTGAAAATTCTTCAGTAACACTATGGAGATTTTGCATTTGTGTTATTTGTAATTATGTTGTATATGCTGGAAGACAAACATTTACAGAAATGACTTTGTTGATATGCTAAGTATGGGGGTGGGGAGTATACATGGTGATGCATCTGCTTACATCATCTGTCACTGTTAAGCTGGCCTGCCTGGGATGCATGGTGGTGCATCAGCTTACACCATCTGTCACTGTTCCACAGACATGGTTGGAATACATGGTGGTGCATCAGCTTACACCATCTGTCACTGTTCCACAGGCATGGTTGCAATGCATGGTGATGCATCAGCTTACACCATCTGTCACTCTTCTACAGGTCTTCCTGGAATGCATGGTGGTGCATCAGCTTATACCATCTGTCACTGTTCCACAGGCATGGTTGGAATGCATGATGGTGCATCTGTCTACACCATCTATCACAGTTCTACAGGCCTGCCTGGAATGCATGGTGGTGCATCAGTTTACACCATCTGTCACTGTTCCACAGGCATAGTTGCAATGCATGGTGGTGCATCACCTTACACCATCTGTCATTGCTCTGCAAGTATGGTTGTAATACATGGCAGTGCATCAGTTTACATCATCTATCACCGTTCTGCAGGCATGCCTCAAATGATTCACTGATGTTTTATCATCCCTGGCCATAACTTTGGAGCAGACTTATTTTAGATGTTATTGCAATGAGGGTATGCAGTGCAGAGTGTAATCCCATTGCTGGGAAATCTATGTTGAAATGCTTTTGTGGTGTGATGTGTGGTTCTGCTACATTGATAGTCTACAGTATATGCAACTACAAATTGTATGTTTGTATCCCTGTGTGTAAAAAGTACTTTTTTATTTCCTCTATGCCTGATGTTATTACTTGGTTATTATATTGAGCAGCACATCAACTTTGCAGGGGGATATGGAGGTTGGCAACTTTGATGGGAGTAGAACGGCTGTGAGTGTTTCCCAGTAACTTGGCTCCACTTAACATATTACTCTGACATTCATTCATCTGTGAGTCATAGAAGATACTGTGGTACTTCATTCATATTTCTACTGTGTACCTGATGTTATTGTGGCACTGTGTTTGCATCCCTTCTCTGTATCTGAAGGTACTATGGCACTTAATTTGCATACTTACATTTTTACCCAGCCTTTCCCACGTACTCTGTAGTGGCTGCACCTAGTGCAGTACTTTTTTTAAAACTTGTGTAGGGTTCTGGTACAGTATGCCAGTTGTACAAAATTGCAAAAATTCTTTATGAAGTTTTTCACACAGTTTATTTTACACACACACACACACACACACACACACACACACACACACACACACACACACACACACACACACAGACACACACACGCACATACATACACACACTCACACACACGCACACACACACACCTACAGGTATGCAATTCACAACTTACTGATGAAGATGGTGCCCTACTGAAATTCAACAACCATAACACTGAGTGTTGACATACCGAAAAAAACAAACTGAAAATATAGGAGAAGACTGAATATCGGCCATCACTCTTCCACATTAAACTTATTCTTTGCAGGTGGTACAAGCCACCTTGCACCACAGATAAGGGGGATAAGCTCCACACACCCTGAGCTTACATATACCAACTCCAAGATTGCCATTCCTCGGAGAAAAGGCAATATTCCGTGAAATGGCCATATTGGACTTAATGTATATTAGTCCATTTTACAGCCATTTATTCTCAGCCTGCCAGAGAAAAGTTGTTTACTTCTGCAGATAGGAAGAATTGCTCAAAAGAGACTACCTATATGTTGATATGGTATCAATTATTCCAATTAATCAATAATAATGAGTATAAAAAACATAATGGACAGGAGTAAAAGTTAAAAAGCTGCAACAGCACAACTAGGCAGCAGTTATGTTACAAATTACCATGCCTACAAAGAATTATAACTGATGGGAAGAGAGTACCAAATATTTGATGTAAGATGAAATGTGAAAAGTATTGAAATTTAAAACCTAATGTGTCCTGTTTGTAACTGAAAAAATATAGGTTATACTATACCTCTGACATTAAAGATAATGAGATCACTCTCTCAGGCTTTAACTTACTTTGGCATCTCTGTAAAAAAAAAAAAAGTGGAGGTCGCTTTACTCTGCTCTAACCAACTACACACCTCACCTTATCCCCACAATGTTCCACAATTCAGTAATGCTGAACTGCTCATTTCCTTCCTATGTACAATAGTAATTTATATCCCCCTGGTGAAAATATCAGCATACTGGAAGCTTTACTTGCTTTGACTTCCTCCAACATGCCATACAAAGCAGTCATCCTACGGGATCTAAATATAGACTACCTCATACTCAACTCAGATACCCCCCTCCCCAAGTTTCTCAAACTATTTGGCTCCTCCTAAATCATTCTCACCCTCAGCAATAAATAGTCCATACTTGATTCGATCTTAATATCTCATCCTAGAAACATCTGTTCCTCTGGTACTCTGCCTGACACACATATCAAAAACAGCACATCTGCTCTGAAAAACTGTCTATGTATTGATTATCATAACCTAACTAAATTCAACAAAGACACCATCTTAACAATTCTGGCAGTAATCAACTGGATATAACTGAAAACATTACCCCTAAATGATACCACCCTATCTTATAATGATCTATTCCTTCATGTTCTTTACTCACAGACTCTAATCAGATGAGAAAGGGTTAAATTTAACATTTCCACATGGCTGTCTTATGATACCAAAAAGCTAATGCAAAAAAGGGATAAGGCTTGGAAAGTCTGTCTTCATAATAACACTTAACAACATTTTCAAAGCTTTAGACACCTTTGAAACGTTGTTAAAATAAATGTACAATGTGTCAAAAATATGTATTATTCTAACTTAGAAAATATTCATCAACAAAGCCCTAATTCATTTGTAAGTCTATCAGTAAACTTCTACATCCAGGTAAAATCTAAAGTCTAATCCCCTCGCAGATGTGAAATCCAAATGCACAGCCACATTATCTATCTCTCATTTTATTAGAACCATCAAATGTCTAATCAACCCAGCCTCAATATTGTCATCACATGTAAACCCATTCTCTCCCTGCCACAACTCTCTCACAGCCTACTGTTTTAACTCTTTTTTTCTCTCAATCTCACCCCTACATCCATCATAAGAAAATATCTCCAGAAACTAAAACCCACCATCCTGGCATTGCTAGCATCCTAGTCGAATAATTAAATCTTGCAGCTAACGCATTAGCCTACTCTATCTCTAAGCGTATAAACAGTATATTCAAGAATCATACCTTACTTACGTCTAGAGAAATAAAAAATTAAACATCATCCCTTTACACAAAGGTGGCAACAAATTAAATCACTCTCTAACTACATACCCGCTGCTGTACTATTTCCCCTTCCTAAAATTCTGGAAAAGTTCATACACACAGCTGCTCAAACATCTACTCAACAACCAGATTCTCTCCACCACCTAGCATGACTTTTGACCAAAACACAACACACCAATGCTCTGCTTCATTTTACCAACTCTATCAGTCAAAAACTAATCTCTTCTTATTTTGTCTCTGCCTTATTCCTGGGCATCTCCAAAGCCTTTGATACTGTCTGCCACAATAAACTACTTCAGTATCTCTCATCTCTCTTTATTTCCATCTCATACTACCCTGGTTCAAAAGTTACTTATCTGACAGATCTTGCTAGACTAATCCAATATGCTGATGACTCTACCCATATCTTTTCTGCCCACAACCTACTTCTTCTCCAGTAGAACATACAAGATTCTTTTTCTTCCACAGAGACTTGGTTCTTGGGTTCTAATGTAATTCTAAACACCCAAAAAACTAAGCTACTACTTTTCACACCTAAATCTCATACAGTCCGCAAGACCAGCTTCATTATCAATTACAGTAATAACACAACCATAGAGGTCATCTCTAATACTAAACTCAACTTGGCATTCGACCGCTACATACAAGATATCAAAATGACCCATAGAAAATTATTCTTCTTTACAGAGTGAAACACTATCTAACTGACAAGCTCTAGCATCTACCTATGTGTTCCTCTCTTTCTTACATGCCTCATTAATCCTGACAAACTTTAATACTATACAACTAAGTAAACAAGATCAAGGTTACAATAAGGTAGCCTAATTTGCAACTCCTAAACATCTCTACTCTCACCGCTTTTCAACTCTCAGAGATCTCAACTGGCTTGAACTTTCACATTACCTAAGTCCATTACAAATCATCCACAAGCTAGTCCACCAACCCCACAAGTGCCCTACTCTAAAATCTATGTTGGAATTCTACTTTCCCAACAGATCACTCCACTCTTTCAGGGAAGGCTATACTCCTAATACAAAAATCGAAAAATTTAGCTAGGCACTCCCTTTATTCCATTTGCATAGTCAAGGGCAGAAACTCTCTCCCCCTCCCCATACAACTCTTAGAAAATTGGCAAATGTAAAAAGCTAAAGTCAAACAAATCCTCAAAAATTCTGGGATATGTTTTTGGATCTCTTATGGATAATGGCCTTAATCTCTTACATATTATCCAACCAATTTTATTTTTGCTCATACTGATTACTTCCTCCCCCAGAATTTCTTTTGTAAATAGTACATAGCTAAGTCAGATCCTCATTACTTCATACTCTTTAACTTCCTCATATTCTCAAACCTCTGTCTATAACTGCATTTGTGCACTCTCTTCTTTAAAAACTTCCTATGTAACAAGCTCATTTCATTTTTTTCTCATTCAGTCTCTTATCTCAACTCAAACATACATCACTATCTCTTCAATCTGTATCTAGCTCACCGTTACACCACTTCAACTCTTGCAACCACAATTGTACCTTTTCACTCTCTCACACCATGTTCATAGTTTTAAGACATTATATACTACTTTTCTTGTTAGGACTGTTAGTATAAATTCTTTAATCTTTTCATACATGTCCTTCTAAAATCTTGTATTACTAATATTTTTGCCTGCATATTTTTTCAGTTGTTCTTTTTTGTTGTTATTATTGATTGTTTAATATGTTTGACTGCCTGTTTTGACTGGCATGTATTATTACTTTTCAAGCATGTGGTGTTTTTCTTCCTGGGACTCCACTGAAAAGGACTATGTACCCAGCTGGACTTTCCGAGTAAACCAATGAAAAATAAATAAATACAAAATATACAGTGTTTTAATACTAGGCATATACATTTCATAGAAAGACAGCTGGAATATTACAACAGTATCCAAAGCTTGCTTATTTTTTTTACTAACATTAGATTTGTTTTTGCTTTTATATGCATTTTAGTAAGGTGATGTTATGTGATTCCTTTAGCTAGGAAATATATAATATTATCATTGTGTCAGAGGATATGAAATATAATGTGAAACAAAAACAGGGATAGATAATTGCAAAAGAAGGTTGAAATGAGATAAGTAATAGATCCACATTACCTCTATTATTATATGAAGATGTGACTGGTAGGGCACACAAATAAATATTTAATGTCTTGGGTCTGACTAATTCCACCATACACTAGTAGATTAGCTTTCACCTACATAGACATATGCTGTATGCAACAAATATCAAACAAGTAAGCAAAGGAAGGTGCTACAAGCCTGTTCACATAATCAGCAAAATTATTTGCTGCGGCTATAAACAGCAATGGTAGCCTAGTATTGATACTGAATGCATTAATATTGTACTGTACCCAGGACTACTTTTCATTTGGTATGCCTGTATGTCTTTCTAAAAACTATATAAATCTTCAAGATAATGTTTCCCACCCTGTTTGTGCCATTTGTGATGTACATCCACTAAAAAGTGTGCCCCTTCTGTCTCACCTTCTTGATATCACATGTCAGTCATGTTCTCATATCTACTGCTCACATAATAGTGCTGGTTGCATGTCATTATATAAAAATGTGGCACCACTGAAAACATGAACAGCAGTGTATGCACATCTTTGATGCCTGCATTATTTTCCCGTCTTTGGAGAACAGCATACCTCTCCAGCTTGCTTTGTTTTTCATCCCTTTCAGGGTATACATTCATATTTTCCATCTACAGTTGACACCGAAGCACAGCGGATACTATGCATGAATCATACTGCATCCTGACATCATGTGGCACACATATGATGCAAACTGCAGCAAGGTCATGTGACATATCACTCTATGCAGTGTGTCACAATACTTAATAAAAGCATACTGTACTCTGTACTACTACATCACATTGCTGTCCTTCACAGTAACCCATGAGAGCCATCACATTGTGTGAGATGTTTGTGCACATTGCAGACATTGTGTGCCACGTCAGTAGTCATAGCAGTGTCTCTGGCAATCACATGTGCCGCACTGATACAGCTTTTTCACAGATATGTGTACAACATATCCTTGCCACATTAACACTGTAACACCCCTGTCTCAAGATTATGCCAAGCTTGAGTATATCACAGAAATTCTTTCCATACTTGATGCCTTAGTAATATAAGTCACTTCATACAAATATAAAACATGCATCTTTATTACAAATAAAGACACAAGAAAAATAGACAAGAAAATTCCCTGCAGACTACTCTGTCAGCAATACTGGGTGAGCAAATTTTGTGAAACCAAGAAAATAATTGTTTGAGCTTTGATGCAGAATTGGAACTGTATCGCCATAGCAAGGCCTTGATGAGTTTAATTCTGGTGGCTGACAAAAAAAGCAATTACTAGAAAATGGAAATCAAAGCTTAAACCAACTGTACTAGAATCAGTAAATATAGTAACAGAGATAAAAGAACTATAAATGGGATCCTTAAAAAAGGGTAGGAGCAAACTACATAGAAAAAAATGGAAATTGTGGGAACAATACATGCAGAATAAAATTTTGGAGGAAGAATGAGGTTTAGGGTAGGTAGGAATTGGATGAGCTATATAATGTTTGACTGACAATGACTGTACAGATTATAAGTGATTATGATTATGTGAGGTATTGCCAGCTATGCCAGTAGAAGTAGGGCAGTAGATGTGTAACATATGCCAGCATAGCTATCTGGCGTCTTGTAAAGAATTATATGTCATTTGTATATCAAACTGATATGTACAGGTGCTTGTGTTGAAAATGTATTTGTAAAGTTGCTTATGTTAAAAAAAATGTACCAACAGTGGGTCCTGCTGGACAGAAAAGAAATACACCTGTATATCAGACTATATTGTAACTGTTGAAATAAATATATTGTAACAGAGGATACAAGAAGAGAAAAGGTTAATCCCAGTCCAGTGTACTTTGAAAAATAGTCTGAAATTAAATTGCCTGGTTTAGGCCATAAAGATTGTATCTTACAGTTCTGATTGCAGCCAGAGACAAAATGTCTGTGAAAACCAGGACTAGGAATCATACTTTATTGCCCTTAGACAACTTGCCTGGAGACAACAAGATTACCAGACCACCACTGAAGTTTATATCCAATCTTAGCGGATGGAAAAAAGGGCACTGCTAAGAGAGATACAACCTTTGACATAACCATTGTGAAGCCTGCAGTGGTTAAAGAGGAGCAGTACTTGCTTGGGCAGTCCATGCCAGTCAGAGATTTAGGAGGGACCCCATTCCAAATGCCTTTGGCCAGGGTTCTCATTGACTGGGAGGATGGAAAAGGAAGCAAATAAGTAGGTGCGTTTGAGGATATCCCTGTAGATGTATTGATAGGGAATGATTCTGATAATGCAATACCTTGTGTACATGCAGTTACATGCAATCAGGCTTGGAGACAAGCATTTTGGATTGGTAGCCTGGGGGAGATCCAGACAGACTCTACACCTGAAGCTAGGGCTGGTGAGGTGGCTATTTCAGGGAGGGAGCTCCCCTGTAGCAGTGAGCCTGAAGGTGAGCCACAGCTGCTATTAGGTACTAATGTTCCCTTAGACAGAGTAACTGTAAGGGCAGAGGTGAGTGGTAGTACCCAGGCTGACAGTGAGGCACCACTGTCAGAGGACACTAGACTTCCTGTGGATGGGGGGCTGAGAAGGGTCAAAAAGGTAGACTTGAGACAGGCTCAGCTGTCAGACCCTACACTAAGAGGCTTGAGGGGGGTAGCTAGGGAGGCACCTGATTCGCAAGGAAAACGGGAGTTTATATACTGGAACAAAAGGTTACTGTACACAGAGTGGACCCCTGAGGGAGGGTTACAGGGTGAGGTAATACAGCAGCTGGAAACACCTAGAGCCTACCATCTGACACTTCTAGCCATAGCCCATGACATTCTTTTTGCAGGTCATATGGGCATAAAGCATACCAACAGATGTATCATGCAGAACTTTTATTGGCCTGGGATTGCAAGGGATGTAACAGTACTACAGGACATGTGAGCAATGACAAAAATTAGAAAAAGCAGGAGACAAGCTTTGTTGATGCCTTTGCCTGTGATTGAGGAGCCATTTCAGAAGGTAGCTATGGAAATTATGGGGTCTCTGAATACCCTAAGTTCCACAGGAAAAAAGTACATCCTGATGGTAGTAAATTATGCTACTAGATACCCTGAGGCAGTGGCTCTGTCCTCAATCAAGGCAGAGAAGGTGGCAAAGCATTTCTTGGAGATTTTCAGCAGGGTATATTTCCTGAGAGAAATACTGACTGACAGAGGTGCCAATTTCATGTCAGACCAGCTGGCTTGTCTGTGGGAGCACTATGGAGTGAAGCATCTAAAGACCAAACTCTACCACCGCCAGGATAATGGTTTTGTGGACAGGTTAAACTCTACACTAAAAACCATGCTATGAGAATTTGCAGACCAGTTTAAGAGAGACTGGGACAAATATTTGCCCCATCTGCTGTTTGCATATAGAGAGGTACCCCAGAAATCCACATTTTTTTACCCTTTGAGTTGTTGTATGGGCATAGGGTGAGGGGTCCTTTAGATTTGATTTGTGATGAGTGGGAGGATGAATGTAAATCCCACAAGTAGTCTGTTGTGGCATATGTCCTAAACCTCAGGGCAAGGTTTAGGGAGCTCATGGGCTTGGCCCTGGAGAATTTGGAAGGGGCCCAGCAGCAGAAAAAGGTCTGGTATGACAGGAATGCTTAAGCCTGAGAGTATGCTGTGGGACAGTAGATTATGGTTCTCATTTTTGTCAGACACAATAAGCTGCAGGCAGCTTGGGAAGGACCCTTCAAAGTGGTGGTCAGTGATGTTAACTCCATGGTAGAACTGCTAGTCCAGCGGCAGGGGCACAAACTGTACCATGTTAACACGATGAAGCCTTACCATGACAGGGAGGCCCATGTGCTAAGTATTTGCAGTGGGTGGCAGGAGGAGTCTGAGGGGGAATCTGGCAACTGATCTCCTCAGTGAGGCTCAGACTGACACCTCAGTGGCAGGCATAGCAATGTCCCAGCAGCTATCCCTTTCCCAGGTTCAAAAAATCCGAGCATTGTTTGGAGGTATGTTCATGGGGAATCCTAGTACCAGGAGTGAGGTCAGCAATGCCAATGCAGATGAGATCTCAAGACAGGGTATGGGTTAATGCCCTTCCACATGGGATCATTTCTCTCAAGCCACGTTTCTCAAGGGTCACTTGAAAAACTAGCTTGAGTCTTCAGTGGGGGAGAGATGTGATGATGTGCAGTATGCCAGCTATGCCAGGAGATGTAGGGCAGTGGATGTGCAACATATGCCAACATAGCTAGCTGGATTTTTTTAAAGAATTATACATCATCTGTATATCAAACTGATTTGTACAGGTGCTTGTTTTGAAAATGTATTTGTAAAGTTGCTTGTGTTAAAAAAATGTACCAACAGTGGGTCCTGCTGGACAGAAAAGAAATACACTTGTATGTCAGACTGTATTGCAACTGTTGAAATGAATATATTGTAACAGAGGATACTGAAAGTTAAGAGGTTAATCCCAGTTCAGCTAACTTTGAAAAATCATCTGACATTAAATTACCTCATTTAGGCCATAAAGATTGTATCTTACAATTCTGACTGCAGCCAGAGACAAAATGTCTGTGAAAAACAGAATCGGGAATCCTACTGTATTGTCCTTAGGGATGAACTAATTGCTATCCTGGAAGGGCAGACGTTTTTTAAATAGTTTTATAGCTTCCAGATGCAATAACACATCTTAGCAAATTTTTATGTGTGTGTGTGTATTATAGGTTCATAGGTTCATAGGTTTATACTAGGCTATCTGCCCTAAGGCATTTATAAGCCTAGCCCAGAGTTTTGTGGCTTACGCCACCCCTTATGTTAAAAAATACTGTGCCCATTAGTTTGTTGTGCCTCTGTCCAGCAGTGACACAGAGATGATTCCCAGGGTAAACCTACGATCTCCCATCCACCGGTCAAGATTTCTCTTGAACAGAGCCAGCAAGGTGCTCTGCCTCACATGGACCGGGATTTTATTCCACAACATAGGGAGTCTCTGGGTGACAAATCTATCCCTCCAGCATGTCCTATTTATATCCGTGCTAAGGTTTAAGTCGCTTGCTCTAGTGGATCTGGTAGATTTGGATTTTTTGAGGTGGAGCATGTCCATTAATTCCGGGTTGGACATGGCCTTGTATGTCAGGCACAGGTCACCTCTGAGCAGGCGGTATGCGACTGAATAGAGCTGGAGTTTCTTCAGTCTGGCAGCATATGACAGATTTTGGAGTCCCTTTATCCTTTTGATGAGGAACTTTTGGGGTGTCTCCAATTCTGCAGGTGTCGGGTGAGATACATCCCGAATGGGGCATTGTACTCGATCATTGGTCTGATAAGTGAAGAGTACAGGGGAACAATGACCTCACTTGATCTGGATGTGAATCCCTTCATGATCAGGTGGGCAATGTAGAAGGTCTTTCTAACCACTTTAACAATGTGAGTGTCAAAAGAAAGGCAGCTGTCAACCTGGGTCCCCAGGTCCCTGATAACCTCTTCTGTGCTTAGTGGATTGCCACCTATATGGTAGCTTGGGGTTACCTTGTTTTTTCCGAAGGGTATGACTATACATTTTTTGGCATTCAACTTCAGGCCATGGCTCTGGCACCAGCTATCAGTTTCCGTGAGACCCCTCTGAAGGATATCTGTGTCCGATGTACTTTCCACTATGGCGCCCAGTTTGCAGTCATCTGCAAACTTTGTCAGCCATAGTCCTCCTATGTTTGCCTGTACTTCTGAGAAGTAGATGCTGAACAACATGGGGCCAAGGACTGAGCCCTGTGGGACACCACTTGTGACCAGCTTGGAATCTGACATGGCGCCAGCTATTCTAACCCTGTGGGTTTTGTCCTTTAGCCAGTTTGCAACCCATCTTGTGACATATGGGTTTACATTTAAGCTGGTAAGTTTCTCTATAATACCCGAGTGGGGTATTGTGTCGAAAGCTTTTGCAAGGTCAAGGTAGGCTGTATGTACTGCCTTTCCTTCATCAATGGCCTTGGTGACTTTTTCGAAGAAGTCAACCAAGTTCAAAAGGCATGATCTGCCCTTGACAAAGCCAAACTGGGTCGGTCCAATGTCTGCAAGTCCCCTATGTCTTTGTTTATGAGTTCCATTATGATCCTCTCCATAGCTTTGCAGACCAGTCTTGTTAAGCTTATGGGGCAGTAATTACCAGGGTCCGTAGAGGCACCGCCTTTGTGGAGTGGGACCACAGTTGCCGTACACCACTCCTTGGGCATGTATCCTGTGGTAAGGCTAAGATTAAACAGCTGCCTTATGTGCGGGTTTAGTTCCTCATTGAGTTCGTGTAGCACACAGCCGGGGACACCATCCGGTCCCATTGATGCTGTGTTTTTAGCTTTAGAGAGAGCAGCTTTCACCTGTGCATTGGAGATGTCTGGGAGGCTACACTCCGCTGGGATAGTTATCTCTCCTTTTGGGGGGAGAGGGGGGTGAAGTTTGCAATGAACCTGTCTGCCAGTATATTGGCAATGTCTGTGGGTTCAGTGATTTTTGTATCATTTTGGACTAATTCTGAGCATATCTGGGAGTTTCCACCCAGGTTTCTAACATAGCTGAAGAAGGCCTTATGATTGTCTTTTGAATCTATGGCAATTTTTCTCTCAAAGTTGGCCTTGGATGATTTTATGAGTGCTCGTATTTTTTACTAATAATGATCAAGGGTGTCTTCTCTTTTATGGATTTTGCTCTATCATGTAACAGCTTTCTCCTCTTATTGTAAAGTTTGTTTATGGCTGGGGTCCACCAGACTGGACGTTTGCCCTTGGTGGAAAGAGTCTTGGTTTTATTAGGGATTGCCTGATCCATGCAGTGCTGGAGGTGTTCGTAGAAGGCATTTGTAAGGGCTTCCACAGCTTGGGTTGTGGTTTCCACTGGCTCGGGGCCTTGAAGGATACCACACCAGTCTTGAGTAGTGTGAAGTTTGCTTTAGAGAAGTTCTTCACTGTGGTCTTTTTTGTTTGGGGTGGGGGCGGGATGTGGATATCCAGTGAGATTAGTTTATGATCTGATCTCACCAATGAGGGATATACTTCCGGTGTGGAGCATTTTGTCCCCATGTTTGTGATGATGAGATCTAGTATATTATCTCCTCTTGTGGGAACGGTGACTAGTTGTTCCATGGCATTTGAATTTATGAACTCCAGGAACCTTTGGGCTAGAAATTTTGGGCTTGAGTAATGTTCCCAGTCTATATTCGGGTAGTTGAAGTCACCCAATATAATGGTGTTTAGAGATACATTTATACCCTCCAGTGTCTTCAGGAAGGCTGTGTAGGGTTCCTGAGTTTGAAAGGGTGGCCTGTAGCATGCTACAAATTGTAGAGCAGTTTTGCCTATGGATAATTGCACCTGGATGGTTTCCGATGCTTCGTGCGTTGCCACCAACCTGGAGGTGTGGGTATCCTTGATGAATATGGATACACCCCCTCCTTTTGTGGTGTGGTCCGGGTTTTGGGGCCGGAACGCATGATATGAGGTAAAACCTGATAGTGCCGGGGTGCTCTCAGGAGTCTTGAACCAGGTTTCAGTCACAGCACAGACATCGATGTTCTCCATACTGAGAAGGGCCTCGAGTGCGTGCATTTTGAGATTTAGAATTCTGGCATTGAGCAGAATTACCCTTAGTTTCTTCCCATTTTTGTTTTCTAGGGTGGTAGGTTTAGAATTTGAGCCATGCCTAGAAAAGGCACTATGGGGGTGGCAAGAGCCTTAGCCAATATCTGGAATCCCAGGGGTGACAGGTGCAAGCCGTCCCTTGCGAAGCAGCGTGGCTTGTCAAGCATGTCATCCCAGGCAGACAGACACTGGATCCCCTTTGAATGACACCAGAAATTAAGCCAATTGTTAAAGCTGATCATCTTGTCTCTATGTTGTGGCATCATTCTTGGTGAAGGAAGGATGCTGCTCAGGGTCAGGGTCATACCTGCCTGGGCTACATAATCAGAGAGCTCCTCTATGTCTCTTTTCATGTAGTCCAGGGAGGTACATCTCAGGTCATTCACAACAGCATGGACAATGACTGTGTCATATTTGTACTTGCTGTGGAGTGACCCGAGTGCTTGTGTTATGTGGCGGATTCTAGCGCCCGATAGGCAGCTTACTGTGACCCTCTCCTTGTTCAGCCTGGTGAGTGGGACGTCAGTGTGTCTGACTATGGAGTCACCTATGACAAGTATGTTTGGTGTTGTATTTGGCCTTAAGGGCTGTGACTGCTTTGCACACTGATTTTGTGGTTTATGTGTTGCCTGTGGTGTGTCATGAGGTGGCGGTTGCTTGGGTGTCTGCTTTGGAGGCCTCTGCTGTTTAGGTAAATTTTGCTCAGAGCCTCCGAGTATGTCTTTGTGTGTTTATGTGTTTGATTCATTGTTGTGATAGCTTTATGTGAGACTGGTTTTGTGGTGTGTGTAGTTGCCTTCTCCTCCTGTCTGGTCTTGCTAGTCCTGAGTTGAGAGAGCTCAGCCTCCAGTTTGGCTAAATAGCTGCATCTCTCGCAAGTATTTGTGTTATGTGGGAGGAGGAGAGGGTTGTCTGTGTACATGAGGCAATTGTAACATTGCCTCAATATTCCCAGATTCACCAACTGGACAGAAGAGGATGCCAGCATCTGGCCCTTCGACATGCTAGAGAAATTAAAAAGTTAGGGGTGTAACTGAATAAGAGGACTTAGTAAGGAACTGGGTACTCCTGGGGGGGGGGGTTCACTAGTGAGGGACTTTGTATAATACAGAAGTGCTAAGCCTGAAAAGAAGATGCTTTTAAGACAAGTGCTGAGCTTATTTTTTTTTTTTTGGAGAAGAAAAAAAAAAAAGCTTTTTAGGAACAAGTGCTGCGCTTTTTAGTTAAGGGATATACTGTTTAGATTACTAGTAGAGCAGTTCTAAGGGAAAAAATGAAGAACAGACTTTATGGAGCCAGAAAAAGTTTAACCTTGTTAAACCAGCACTGCCCGGTGCTGCTCTAGTGGCAACTCCGCACTAAATCGCGCTAAAGCATGCTAAAGCGTGCTTGATAGCAGGGACTGGAAAGAGCCAGGAATTGACCCAATACGGCCAATAAAACTACAGTTTCAAGTCAGTAACCACTCCCACAGAGGCAGGCAGGCTGCTCAATGTTTTTCACTGCCACTGATCAACAGAGAGGCTTTCCTTTAGCCCAAGCAAAAAATGGCCTCACAGAAACTAACAAACTGTTCAAGAACAGCAAGCCTGTAACTGAACTTTTTTAAATCTCAGAAAAGTGGGAAAAAAGCAAGATTTTTTTTGTTTTTGTTTTTTCAGAGATAGCAGAGGTTCACAAGTAATATCAAGTTATAACAGTGCAGTAAATGACCCCACACAAGAGTGCTAGGTCAAAGACAGAAAATATGCAAGTTTTGAGAAAAAAACGTTTTTAAAATTAAGTGCAAACAGGAAATTCAGTAAACAGCTTTTGGTTGTGCTCTAAATACAGCTACTAATGCAGAAATCAAGTTTAACAAGCCAGAAAATGCTCAAACTAGGCAACTATGCAGAAAAAACTTAGCAAATAAACAGAGAAAAAATACTTAAAATCTCAAAAGTGGCTCCTTTCTTCTCTCAGCGTTTTCTCCTCTTGGTGGGTGCTTCACCAACAGCCAACAAGCCTGAAAAGACACCAAAACCATGAGGCAACTAGGTTTTAAGAGAGGAAGATGAAGGAGTTTTGGAAATGACCCCTACTGGTCAATAAAACTACAGTTTCAAGCCAGTAACCACTCCCACGGGGGGCAGGGAAGCTGCTCAATGTTTTTCACTGCCACTGATCAACAGAGAGACTTTCCTTTAGCCCAAGCAAAAATGGCCTCACAGAAACTTACAAACAGTTCAAGAACAGCAAGCCTGTAACTGAACTTTTTACATCTCAGAAAAGTGGAAAAAAAGCAAGATTTTTTTTTTGTTTTTTTTTTTTTCAGAGATAGCAGAGGTTCACAAGTAATATCAAGCTATAACAGTGCAGTAAATGACCCCACACAAGAGTGCTAGGTCAAAGACAGAAAATATGCAAGTTTTGAGAAAAAATGATTTTAAAATTAAGTGCAAACAGGAAATTCAGTAAACAGTTTGTGGTTGTGCTCTAAATAAAGCTACTAATGCAGAAATCAAGTTTAACAAGCCATAAAATGCTCAAACTAGGCAACTATGAAGAATAACTTAGCAAATAAACAGAGAAAAAATACTTAAAATATCAAAAGTGGCTCCCTTCTTCTCTCAGCGTTTTCTCCTCTTGGTGTGTGCTTCACCAACAGCCAACAAGCCTGAAAAGATGCAAAACCCATGGGGCAACTAGGTTTTAAGAGAGGAAGATGAATGAGTTTTGGAAATGACCCCTACTGGTCAATAAAACTACAGTTTCAGGTCAGTAACCACTCCCACGGGGGGCAGGGGAGCTGCTCAATGTTTTTCACTGCCACTGATCAACAGAGAGACTTTCCTTTATCCCAAGCAAAAATGGTTTCACAGAAACTTACAAACAGTTCACGAACAGCAAGCCTGTAACTGAACTTTTTTAAATCTCAGAAAAGTGGGAAAAAAGCAAGATTTTTTTTTCCAGAGATAGCAGAGGTTCACAAGTAATATAAAGTTATATAACAGTGCAGTAAATGACCCCACACAAGAGTGCTAGGTCAAAGACAGAAATATACAAGTTTTGAGAAAAAACTATTTTAAAATTAAGTGCAAACAGGAAATTCAGTAAACAGCTTTTGGTTGTGCTCTAAATACAGCTACTAATGCAGAAATCAAGTTTAACAAGCCAGAAAATGCTCAAACTAGGCAACTATGCAGAAAAACTTAGCAAATAAACAGAGAAAAAATACTTAAAATCTCAAAAGTGGCTCCTTTCTTCTCTCAGCATTTTCTCTTCTTGGTGGGTGCTTCACCAACAGCCAACAAGCCTGAAAAGATGCCAAAACCATGAGGCAACTAGGTTTTAAGAGAGGAAGATGAAGGAGTTTTGGAAATGACCCCTACTGGTCAATAAAACTACAGTTTCAAGTCAGTAACCACTCCCACGGGGGCAGGGAAGCTGCTCAATGTTTTTCACTGCCACTGATCAACAGAGAGACTTTCCTTTAGCCCAAGCAAAAATGGCCTCACAGAAACTTACAAGCAGTTCAAGAACAGCAAGCCTGTAACTGAACTTTTTTAAATCTCAGAAAAGTGGGAAAAAAGCAAGATTTTTTTTTGTTTTTGTTTTTTCAGAGATAGCAGAGGTTCACAAGTAATATCAAGTTATATAACAGTGCAGTAAATGACCCCACGCAAGAGTGCTAGGTCAAAGACAGAAATATGCATTTTTTTAGAAAAAACGATTTTAAAATTAAGTGCAAACAGGAAATTCAGTAAACAGCTTTTGGTTGTGCTCTAAATACAGCTACTAATGCAGAAATCAAGTTTAACAAGCCAGAAAATGCTCAAACTAGGCACCTATGCAGAAAATCTTAGCAAATAAACAGAGAAAAAATACTTAAAATCTCAAAGGTGGCTCCTTTCTTCTCTCAGCATTTTCTCCTCTTGGTGGGTGCTTCACTAACAGCCAACAAGCCTGAAAACACATATTTTCCCGATTTTGGTTCAGTTTGTAGTAAAGGGGGTAGTTTGGGAACTGTTGCGAACCAGTAGTCAGATGACCAGATGTATGTGATGTTTTTCTGTAATCCAGCACTGAAATTATGTTTTAATACTAGATGAGATGGAAGTCTCAGAGCAGTCTGTTTTTGAAACCTGACAAAGAAGGAAGACCACTCACTCACTTCATCTTGCCTTGCTCTAGTAAGTGAACTAGGGAACAATAATTCTTTAGATCAGACAGGAAAATATAGTGAGATTAGTTAAGTACTGTTTTTCTGTATCTGTGTGAATCTATCCATCTGTGTTATTTTTAATATTTCCTATGATTGAAACGTTGGTGTTTATTGTAAGTAGATATTTAGTATTTTCATGTTCTTTTATTATTTATTATTAAATATATTTAAACTTTCCATTGTGGCTGGTCTTTTAGAGAATATTTAAACCTTTAAGAGTACTCATATTTTGGTGACACTGAGGCTGCTCCTGAAAACATTGCTGCAATGGGAAACACTACCATTTGTATAAATGTTAATTTTACTAAGTATAATTGGATACCCTGGTAATAGCCTTCGAGTAGCTGGCTTTGGAGTGTTCTGGTGGCATTATCTACCTTTCTAGTCTTGGCAGAGGTGGCACTGCTGGTAAATCTGTGCCAATCTTTCCTAGGTATATGTGTCAACTACTTGGAGCAGGGACACAGAGCCCTGGTTTCACAGAGAGAGTGGTGGAGGATTTGGTTTGGAACATTCTGCTGAGGAATCAATACAACTGTGGTCAGTGTAGTGTCTTATTTAGGGCCTGGAGAGAGATAGAGAGAGAGAGAGAGAGAGAGAGAGAGAGAGAGGGAAACCCAGCCCCAGGATGGGAGTATCTTCCCTGTGTGCTCTTAAAGGAAACTGTGCTTGGTGCAGGGAGCTGCATCTGTAAATACTATGTGTATCTATTTTTGTTCCAAGTGAACGTCCCTCAGCAGTGTCAATGGTGAGGATTGGGGCTCCTTGATTAATGGGCCAGAGAAACAGTGTCACAGTGATGTATAATGTTTGCAACTGAACATGTCAATATGTTTTGTTTTCATTTATATAAATGTATGATTGTCTATGTCATCAGTGATAACTCAGTAAAGATGTTTCTTGTTTAAAAAAGAAATAGGCAAGATTGTTTGTTTTTAAAGTAGGATCTCTCTGCCAATGTACCTAGTAAAATCACAATAAACTGTTTTAATCCAAATAAAACAAAGGTAATTACTTGTTAAATAGAGAAGTACACTGTTTTTTCTCAGATTATTTTCAGCTATGACCTCATCAACAAGGTTAAGGGTAAAAGCAATATCTACATACAGAAGTTTTAGAGTTGCTAGTCATTCAACATTTTACATAGATTGGCAGAAAACAGAATGCCTAAAGAAAAGTAATGCAGACATGGGGTTTGACCAGCAAATCCTGCACAGATAAGGACCAGAAACTAGGACTGGATGCTGCACCCTGGAGCTATGTGACAGAAACCATAACCATTGAGATGGCATAGTGCAATATAAGCTTCAGTATATCATGCATAAATTAAGAAGCTACTTACAAATGGAAGTCCTTGGACACCAGCCCAGATCACATCTGTTAAAATAATATACATTTGGTGTCATCTTCAGCAGTTATGAAATATATTAAGATATTATGTAATAGAGAGGTAGTGGTGTAAAATGATATACTGTGCTCGATAAGATTTCCTCATTTCCAGCACTGATTTAGGTGGCATGACTATAACTGCAATCTTAGTTGATTTTTTTTCCTTGATGTATATGCATGTGTGTTTTTGTGTGGTGTGCAAAACAACATAGCTCATATCTGGGTATTTATCAAAGAAAACTGCAAATAAACTGAATTTCTATTCTTCCTTCCTAGCGATTACATCTAAAAATTTCAAACAAGGGCAGTTAGCACTATTCCACTAAAATGTTTCCAACCATATCCCTCTGTTTATGCAAAACAACATTAAGGCTGCATTCTGGATATCCATTCAGAGCTTGTCTTAAAATGTCTGCATTTTTATTCACAACTTAAGTCACCTTATAAGGAAGCAATAATCTTAAAGGTTTCTTAATCCTCTCACTAAATTTGTCATCTCTTGATAGCAGCCAGCAGCTGGCTAAATTAAACTTTGGAAACCTGTGTAATGAGAATCACATGTAGCTGAGAGGAGACTGAGCCTGTTTTGACCTGCCTAGTTAAAGGTTAATGCACTCCTGATTTGTACATCTGTACTATACAATCGTGCCTGTATAGTATTACCATATACTGCAGTTTATGGGGAAAATATGGTCCAGTAAATAGGTTGTTTGCTCAGCTATGTTGCACAACATATGCCTGCAAAACTTTGGCACTGGAAAGACTAAACTCTAGTTAGGAAGCCTGCTGTACCTAAGTTAAACATGACCCACTCACTGCACATAACTCTTTCACCCAGATTTGAGAGATGCATGATTAAATGTCTGCTAACTGGTATATTAGTTAATAGGTAAATAACCGATGTATCTGAATAAAGAAAAGTACTCTATCAGATAAGTGTTCAAGGCAAACACATTCCACTGATCTAGAGACACTTCTTTCTCACTCTCTCTCTCTGTCTCTTTACCTCTCCCTCTCTCTCTCCATGTACATCTCTCCCTCTCTCTCTCTCTCAATCTCCTTCTCTTAGAGTATCTTGAGACCAAATTTTCATAAATAATGAAAATGATAATTAAATTGAAGTATATACTGCAAGAAAATTTGTAAAAAAACAAAAAAAGTAGAGCTTTCTCATCACACAACAAGGCAGCCGTTAAACTGGTTGAAAATATCCTTACATTTATGAGACATAAGTGATTTTTTTAGTTCCTGACAGCTAAGACAGTGCTTTAAATATATCAGGCTGAACTCAGAAGTGACAGGAAGTATTAATACGACACATGATTAAGGTTAAGCAAGAAATTATATCTTTTAAGACTGTTTGGCATAGCTGAATGGTGGTATTGTGTTGTATAGCAAATTCATTGCATCATTGTTTATTTATTTATTGATCGGGAAAGTCCACTGGGTCAGTAAGCAAGTTTCAATGGAGGCCTGGGGAGAAAAGCCCATAAAGTAATACAGAAAATAGAAATTTACAAAAATAGATGTTTGAGTACATATGAAAGCAGAGATAGCAATACAGTACAAGAGTACAATATGCAAAAAGTCGATCAAAGCTTAAGTCTTGGCCTTGTAAAGCACAAGTCTAAGTTACAAATATAAGATATATAAGCAGAGATAAGTCACAACAGTAGAGTATAAGAGTACAATATTAACTCTTCGCATTGCAATATACAAGTCAAAGTTACTTTATAAAGGCAGAGTTAAGCAGCAGTATCAAAGGTGTACTTTAGACAAAAATTGTTAAACTGTAAAGGACAGTAGTAATTACATATGGTATTTGTCAACCGAAATATAGGATTAATTAGTGATGGGACAGCTTAAGGTGTCATATGCATTAGTTACCTAAATTAGCTCCATTGATCCCTTCCTCTGTGCTCTCTCATAATAAAGAAATTAAAAAAAAGTAATCTGTGAAACATATAAATCACACATGTATACATACGGGCAGACACAGACAGTACTCTCACACTCGTCATGGTATCTAGACATACTGTAGATGTACTGACTCATTTCCTTAAACTAGTAAAACAATTCAGGAAGACAAAGCATGCATGTAAATGTCTCAGTTTTTAATCACTTTTCAAGATATCACATCATGTATATATATATATATATATATATATATATATATATATATATATATATATATATATATATAAAACGTAAGGTGGTTTTGCTAAGCTACATAGGATCATAGGGGCCCTTACAAGCCTAGCCAAGAGTTTATCCCTAAAAAAGAAACCTCAGTCAGCACCTATCACCCATGTCAATGAGGGACACAGATGAAACCCCTGGGGCAAATTTGTGTTTTCCCATCTACTCATCAAGGTTGTGCTTGAAGAGGGTCAATGAGGTACTCTGTTTGACATGTATGGGAAGTCTATTCCGGAGATGGGGCATCCTCTGGGAGACAAACCTGTGTCTCCAGGAGATTTTGTTGATGTTGCTTATTAGATTTAGGCCTTTCAAGAAGGTAATGTGCAAAGAGTTAGTCTTACACATATGGAGTATCTCTAGTAGGGCAGAGTCCAAAATTGCCTTGTAGGCAAGACACAGATCATCTCTGAGCAATCTATGAGTAGAGTGATAGTGATTTGAGCCTTTCCACACAGGACAGGTATTGCAGGCCATGGATTCTCCTTATTAGGTATTTCTGTGGCTTTTCCAGTTGGTGCAGGTATTTGGAGAGATACATACCAAATGGGGTATTATACTCAATTATTGGCCTAATGAGGGAGGAACATAGAGAGGTAATAACCTCTTTTTTTCTGGAAGCAATCCCTTTACTTATGAGATGAACCAAGTAAAAGGCATTTCTGACCACTGCTGCTACATGATGGTCGAATGTGAGATTGTTGTCAACCTGAGTGTCCATCTCTCTCACCAAAGGTTGTGTGCTTAGGGGGTTGCTGTTGATGTAGCACTCAATAGGGGCCGGGTTTTTGCCGAATGGTATGATAATACATTTTTTTGCATTTAACTTAAGGCCATGACTTTGGCACCAGTCATTTGTTGCTGTGAGACCCTCTTGCAGTATGTTAACATCATTTGGGGAGTCAGTGACAGCACCCAAGTTACAGTCATCTGCAGAATTTGTGAGCTACAGGCCTTCTGACTTTGCCTGGACCTCTGAGAAGTAGATGCCAAACAGTAGGGGTCCCAGGACAGATCCCTGAGGAACACCACTAGTGACAGGTCTGCTGTCAGAGGATGTATCTAACTATCAAATGTTATACATATAGCTTTCCCCAAACAAAAGCATTAGTTAAAAAGTGTGCATATATATTATATTAAAATGACTTAATATTATTGATTTGCTAAATATAAATATCATTTTCATAATCCTAAGTCCATTTATTAAGTCGTTAATTTATTTTCTAATACCTGTTCATGGTCATTCAGGAGCTAAAGCCTATCCTGGCAAGCAAAAAGCACAAGGCAGTAAAAAGTCCTGGATATGACACCTGTCTATTTTAGACTCAAGTTTGGATGTGGAAAAAGGCTAACAGAGTGTAAATTAGATTTATATTTTTCAACTAACAAAGGCAGCAAACATTTCCAATTTGCTGGTGAAACATACTATTAATATGCAAATAAGATTTGTGATTTAAACCAGAGTGTTCCCTATCCAGAACACAGAAATAACATAAAGGTATTGAGCTAAATATTATCTGTCCCCCCCCTTTGTTCGCTTTGTCTTTGAAGCTTATAGTCCAAAGAAATGACTGATGGTTTAACTTTTGATGATTACAATGTTAAAATGTATTTCAAGGCTAAGGATCTCACATGCGATCACTATAGGCCTTGTCCCAATCGACCCTAGTACTGTATTCCATATCACTGAACCGCAAGTCTACACTCTTTAAAACTTACACAAATTTGTTTTTGCCTGATTTTTAAGGGCAGTTTATTCCATCAACTCTGCAATCTGAACTGAAAAAATTGCTCCTGATTTGAATCTACTACCCTTAGATTAACCAAATTAGTGTTATTCCTAGTAACTTTTCCATGAATAACAAAATTCAAAACCAAAGTATGTACAACTTCTCATTTTTAAATATCTATAAAACCATTTCAAATCATATCTATACATCCTGTAAAACAGAATATAGTGAGTCTATATTAGATACTCAAAGTTACTGAACTTTGAATACAATATGGTCGACACCATATCATTGAAGTTCAGTAACATCAAATACCTAATAACAAATTAAAACAAGACAAGAAACACAACTACTTGCTGTAAGCAGGAGGGCAAGCACCCTCTACTTAAATATACCAATTCTGAGATTGTGCTACAGTGTAGGAAAGGGAAATCTTCCCTTTCCGCACCGTAGTGCATTAAAATGTGATCTCGGAGTTGGTACATTTAAGTAGCTGAGGTGTGCAGGGGGGCTTGGCCCCTGGTTTAACCCATCAGGGTACGTTTCCTTTCTTTTCTTTTTTTTTTTTTTTATTTCGAAGTTATGGAACTTCGATCATATGGTGTTGACCATATGGTATTCGAAGTTCCATAACTTCGATTTTGTAATATAGACCCGAATATAGTTTCAGCATTTTCAGTCACTCATGCATGGATTTTCCTGGTGGGAAATATTTGTACCTTTTCTACTGTATTTATTTATAATGTAGAATACATAGAAAATCCACTGCCATATATATATATGTATATATATATATATATATATATATATATATATATATATATATATATATATATATATACATACATACATATATATTTTATTATTGGTACCGTCTTATCTCTAATGGACATCACCTTAAATAGAGTGCTCATAGTAGCATAACATAATTTCAAGACCTTATTTATATGTCCAGAAAATGGCAAATTATCAGTCAAAATTACAAGGTCCTCATATTGCTCACAAGCTCCCAAATACATTCCATATGAAGAGCTAATGTTTGTTCTACCAAAACACATAACCTTCTTTTTAGCAGACTTAAATGAAACTGAGCTCATTCACATAATTTATCTAAATAACTGCAATTTCTGGTGGTCTCTCATTGATATAACTATTCCTACAATTTTGGCATCATCTACAAATTGTTCTACAAAATATTTAGACTCTAGGAGAAAATTTACCATAAATAAATGAAATAAGAGGGGTTCCAGTATGGACTGTGAGGGATACCAATAATGATTTTTATTTCCTTAGATTTTACTCCATAAGTACAAACCTAGGTTGTGCCATTATTCAACCAATTAGCAATTAACCTAACCAAATACTTACTTGAATTTTCATTGTGACAAAAATTTCAAAATAGAGTTGTAATGAACAGAATCAAAGGTCTTACTTAAGTCAACATAAATTGCAACAACTGGTAACTTTTCATCTACAGTCATTGTTATTGCCACATAAAACACTAATTATTTAGTAATTGCAGATCTCCAACTTTTAAAGCTATGCTGGTATACTTCACAGTGGAATTATAATTCCATCAGTATTCCTAGTGCAAGGCATTCAAAAGGGTTCCTGGTTTCTCTTTAGACTTACTGGCCTAAAATTATCCATGCTGTATGAAGCCTCATCTCTATGCATTGGAATTATATTAGTAACATTCAAATTAGAAGGAAAATGCCCAGATATCAAACTATTTTGGAATAAGTAGGTTAATGGCTGCAGTACTGCCATCTTAATACCCTTCAGGAGGAACCCATTAATCTCATCTGGGCCTGGAGTTGGAGTACTGTTTAATTTTACATAAAATTTTTGCAACCCATTCCTTCATCATCCATGGGGAAGTACATTCATTGTCAACATCAAATACATTTATGTCAGGAGAAGAAAGGTTTCCATTCACTTAGGGCGAAAAAAAAATTGGAAACATTCTCAACTACTTCCAACAAGTCTGAAACAACTTTTCTATCTTTTAAAATCCATATATTCTCATTGAAATCTTTCCCACACTCACTCACATACTTACAGAAGGATTTCTTATTAACAAAAACATATTTACCCATCTTACACTCATGTATTCATTTGGCTTGTCTAGTTTCTTTTCTTATTGTTAAACGTATTTCTTCATATACTTCCTGGTTATTTCTATTTGGATTCCTCCTCATATTCTGCTAACATCCCTTTTACATATTAAGCAAACATATCACCCTTACATTTATTAGATTTACTTCCCATAATCACCTTTTTCATTGGAACAAATATTTCTATATTTTGAATCATACCATACAAGATGTCCCACATTTTCTGAATATTCTTACCTCAGAACTCTTCTCTTCAACTCCAGCTCTTTAAATAAATATCGACAGGCAAGAAGTTTGTACCATAAAAAATTATTTTATTTATGTTTTCCAGAATTCCATAGTATATAATACAGTTAACTATAAGATGATTAGAACTAGGCAAAGGTCCTATAACATTTACTTTGTCTAATATTATTTTTATCATTGGCAAGACCATATCTAGTATATTGTCCCCTCTAGTTAGACTGTGAACATACTGAATTGCATCTCTCTCTATCAGTTCAAATAACAATATCCTTTCAGTGTTGTTTTTTCCTTTCATTTGTCTGCAGTTAATACCAGGGATATTTAAATCTCACCCTATTAAAATAAGACTCATCTTTAATTGAGTTTTTAAGCTCAGTGAACCAGTTTTCCAACTCATAAACATATTGGCAAGAATACACTGTAGGACTCACCACAAAAAAAGTCAGATAATTAAGTCAAAAGGACCACAAATCAATCTTCCAAAACAGAATGATTTATTCCAGATGCAAGAAACAGGATAAGCGCTTTCGCGTACCACAATGTACGCTTCCTCAGATCTACATTCAAGTAAAACCACTCAGTTTAAATACAATTAGAAAAGTTAATTTAATTAATCAAACAATTATCCAATCTATCTATAAAACGTATATAAAGGTATATACCAGTAATCAACCATTTCTTTCTATACAAAAATCTACAGTTCCGTAGACATGACTCAACCACAGTAAAATACCATATATAACACAATCCATTTTGAATATACGACGCTCCTATCACTTTCTTGATATGCTTATACAGAAATAAAGCATATGAATATTAATAAAAATGAGAATAATTATAATTATAGTAGTAATAAAATAATAAAATAACTTAGAACCACGTATAAGATAAAACAAAATATCGTCCTAAATAGCATTGCATTAAAGCATGGTATATGCCTGTGCTTAATGAATAAAACACAACAAAATATCATATAATAGGGGCATAAAACCTCATAAATACAACAATAACAATAATACAAAAGCAAACACATAATATAAAAAAGCATATAAAGGAATGCATAACATGGACAATACATAATGTAAAGAATACACGATGTACATATGTGTAGCATAATGTAAAAGATCTAACCATCTCATAAACATACTGAGATGGAAGACGATAACACCCCACTATTGTGAACGTCTTATACCTACACCAAATGTTTATTGAAATTATATCATCTTGGGTACTTTTATAATTTAAATACCCCTTAAGACAATGCTTTAAGGAAATTGATTCCCCTCCACCTTTTTGTAAATTCCTGGTATTGAGAAAAGATGTATACCCTGGAATTCTCAGAGGAATAAGAACGGAATTAAATTGTGTTTTAATGGTAATACCAATATCTACCTCTTCTTTTTATTAGTAAGTTCACTTCATCCATTTTACTATCTGAACTTCTGGCATTTGTAACCAATACAGCCAAGCATATATGCTCTTTAGAGGGGGTACTATCCCTAGTCAAATTACCATTTCTATCTCTAAAAATGAAAATTTGTATCTCTAAAAAATCTTTAGTTAACCATTCCATCTTGTGATATATTATTTTACTTTTCCCATAACTAAGATTGGAACCCATCCCTAAAAAAATATTTTTTTCTGCCATCCATAAATTCCTGAACTGGTAAGCTAATATATTTTGTTAAATACACATGTCTCATTATTTCACTATTTAAATGTCTATCTAGTGTTTAAACTTTAGGACAATGTTTAATTGGCATGAAATATATCAACAAAAACATCTTTAGCCCAGATGGTTACAATGCTTAATGATTTTCTCTACTTCTTTTATTACCTCATTCTGACCTTTTTTACCCAGATCATTGCTACCTACACAAATTATTACACCACTCACTTTTGATCAGACCCCTCCCCAGCTCTGACTTGATTTTCTTTACCTTCTTTATAAAACCCTAAATTAACTTCCACTTGAGTATTTACTTCACCTCGTCTTATTAGCGTCATCATTACTTTCCAGACTCCTATATTTCCTCATATTTAGGTCTAAGGCTTAAGCTGATTTTCTACCTCTTATTCACTTGTTTAACTAATATCCTACTCCCCTAAGAACCCTCCTTCTTCTTTTCCTTATACCTTCATAAGTATCTAAGTCAACCTCTATTGAGTGATCCTGTTCTCTTCTTCTCGTTACATAAAAGAGCTGAATTTGTTCTTTTTATCTCTGCATCACTAGACTGGTAGAGTCCAAATTATTTAAACCCAGTTCTACTTTATCAACTAATTGAACTTGGTCCACTGACAATTATCAAAATCATTTTGTAACTCCATTTTGGTTCAGCCCATCTTCTCCTATTAAATTTGCTAACCTAGAAGCTTGAGCAGATAGGGATGCACAGGATTCAGACCTACCCACTAATTCTGGTGCTAATATTTATTTTTTGGCATTTGTTTACCTGGATGCCCTGGGCAGAGCCCCTTTTGGGAGGAGGACCTGGGAGAAAAGTTGCACAAATAGAATACATATATTTCAATTTAAGAAAGTGTATACTGTATAAAAAGATATAATATTTACATGGAAAGTATAGATTTGTATACTATCTGGGTCTTAATTATAGTGACCTTTACAGCTGTAGAGATCAGTAATAAAAGATGAAACTGTTTGTTTTGTTACCAAAACAGAATGAAACATATCAAGATGCTACTTTGTAAAGTTTAGATGATAATCAAGAAGGGTAGACAGCAGAAAATACAGAGGAGGACAGAGAGAGAGATTTATGAACTGCGTTTATTCTAGAGTAGGTCAGTTACTTCACAGGCAGTGACTAAAGGTGGAGGTATCTCTATTTATATCAAAGATAAATATACTTCAAGGCTGGTCAAACAGAGCAATGCTCTTGAGCTGCTTCATGATCAAATCACCATAGGCAAAATCCAATACCACTTCCTTGCAAGCTATAGGCCTCCCTCTATCACCTAGGAAACCCATACCATCTATTTAAACTTATTAGAAGCACTAACTATCCAACTCAATGCCATATTCATTGCTGACTTTAATCACCCCACTATTAACTGGGAATCCTATATGACACCAAACCTACATGTACAGAGATGCCTGGATTTTGTGAACAGAAACTCCCTGGACCAGATAGTCAATACACCAACCAGGGTTACAACCATACAGGATCTGGTCTTCACTAATATGGGAGAGCACACCCCCTTCTGTAATTCCTTCCATGGTAAGGTCAGACCACAGAATGGTCTCCTTTGAAGTAAAAATAAAACCTGGACCCCCAGCTAAACCTGGACTATTCAGGAACTATTCTAAGGCTAACCTCCTGCTATTACATGATAACCTGGCAAAAGCTCAAGCCCCCATAAACCCTGAGAACACTGCTGCCTATGCAGAACTGTTCACAGAAACCCTGTATAAGCATGTTAATAGCCACATAGAGGCAGCTGTACCCACCAGGAAGAAGTACAGAACTAACTCAAAAATCAAGCCACCCCGGTGGAATCACAACACTAATAGGCTGTATAACAGGAGGAATAACACCATGGCAAAATTAGGAGGTGCAGCACCCAGCAGGATAAATGCACTCTCATCAAACTAAGGAAACAACTCAGAGGACAAATAACATCTACCAAAGCCAAATTTGAGATAAGTTTGGCCTTCCAAGCCAAGGACAACCACAAAGCATTCTTTAGCTATATCTCAAAGGCAATACACAATTGTGTGCAAAGCTCATTGTACATGGAGCCACCTATACTGAGCCAGGAGACATAGCAAATCTCCTGGCTGATAAATTCAACTCAAACTTTACCCCTCTGTCCCCCTCAGCCTTCCCTTAGGAAATATCATCAAATATAACTCCCCCTACTATCACTAGGGAAGAGGTCCTTATTACTCTGTCTAAGACCAAGAACATTACATCAATGAATAGAGAAGGGCAACAGTCATCCATCTGCACAAAGGTGGGCCATCTACAGACCCTGGAAGCTACAGACCCATAAGTCTCACTAGTCTTATATGTAAAGCCATGGAAAGAATTATCATGGAGATGATCAACAGAGATATAGAAAACCTCCAGACACTGGACTCAACCCAGTTTGGTTTCTTCTAGGGCAGATCCTGCCTACTCAACTTAGTAGTCTTCTCTGAGAAGGTCACCAAAGCAACGGATGAGGGCAAAATCATTCACACTGCCTACCTTGACATGGCCAAGGCATTTGACACAATACCCCACTGGGGCATTGTTGACAAACTCAAGAGGTTAGGTACAAACCCACATGTCATCTGATGGATAGCCAACTGGCTCACAGACAGGACCCAGGAAGTTAGAATTGGGGATTCCACCTCTACAAAGAGGCCAGTTACAAGTGCAGTCCCTCAGGGATCAGTCCTTGGACTGCTCCTTTTTGGCATTTGCTTCTCAGAAGTCAAGGTCAATGTCAGTGGTCTCTGGCTGACTAAATTTGCAGATGATTGCAAATTAGGAACTGTTATTGAATCTCACACTAACACACATGTTCTCCAGGAGAGGGTGACACAGACAAACAACTGGTGTCACAGCCATGTGCTAAAACTAAATGCCAAGAAATGCATAATAGTATCATTTGGGAAGTCATCCATCCCTGGTAACTATCATACTGACAACACACCCCTTATAGTTGACCCAGTAGTCAGGGACTTAGGGACACACATAGATAGTAATCTAACCTTTGACCATCATCTGTGTACAGTGGTGAGGAAATCATTCCATGTTGCACAACTTATAAACAAAGGTACGGCATCTAAGCCCAAGGCAGTCATTGTTCCACTGTATTTGACATTCATCAGGCCTATCACTGAGTAGAATGCTCCTTTTGGTATGTACCTAACGAGGCATATCCAACAATTGGAATGCACACAGAGGTTTCTCACTAAAAGAATATAGGGCATAAGTAAAATGTTCTATGCAGACTGCCTCAAAGCCCTATCCCTGTATTCTGTCTCCTACATGCTTTTGAGGGGAGATCTATGCCTGGCATACAGGGCATAGTCAGACCCCACTCTAATGGATCTCCTGCATATCCACAAAACAAACAGCACCAGAATTACCCATTTTAAAGACATAAACCTTGCCTGTGATATAAATAGGACCTGCTGGAGAGATGTATCCCAGAGACTGCCACTTCTATGGAACAGGCTCCCCATCCATGTGAAGACAGTTCCTTCCTAACCCAATTCAAGTGCAACATGGACAACTAGATGGTAAATTGGAAATTCATCCCTGGTCTGGCACCTCTGTCTCTAATGGTTCATCTCCCAGGCCCATGTTTCCACTTATCAAGGGTAGCAAAACTTATCAGAGATTTGGGATGCATGACAAGGCTTAAAATGACCCTTGTGGTTGTTAGGCTAGTAAACACATATGAACCTATGAACCTATTAGCAGGGCCAAGTATCCAGCTAGTGAAATTTTAGTTGCTTTTTAAATGATTTGTGAATGGAGTTAAGCTTTAAATGGAGAGACGTATTGCCCCTCAGTTTAGAGGCATGATTGGAGAAGAGGGAGTCACTGCCTGAGTACATGGATTTAGTTACCTGGATTAGGTGCTTAATACATGACCACAGGGTTATAAATGGTGTATACCGAAGTAGCATATTGGACAGTCTTTGACAATTTACAGGCTTGTGGATGAGAGTGTGAGTCACAGAGTGAGACTGGGCTAAGCTCTGGGAGAGTTACTTGTAGTGTACTTGCTGTAAGACTAAGAAGTGATGATTTCTTTGGGGGATGTTGGCTGTGAAATTAGCTATTTTATTGCAATAGCTGACTCTAATCACTTTGCACTTATCTATATTTCAATATCTTAACTACTGCAAAAATAAGTTGCAACTTGCATATCCTTTCCATTTTGTGTTGTGCGTTGTCTTTAATGTACTTTTACAAATTGTACATAGTTCACATACTAACATTGTAGCATCACTATTCTCTGATTTCCTTTCTTTTCCCACATCCTCCATAATTATATTTCCCCTTACCTGCCTACACTTTTTACATCCCATTATATCTTTATCTCGCTCTTCTTTAGTTGTTGCTAACATATGATAACTACTAGTCTTCAGCAAACCTTGTCCTTTCAAATCTTGAATGCAGAATGTATTCATTTACTAATAATGTGTAGTTTTTCAATACCAGCTTCTGCCTCATCAACCTCTTCTAAAGATGCCTGACACACAAAGACACATTTTAGCCTCTTCACATCTGCTTGTTTGTGCTTCCACTCGCCTTGCTTCTGCCTGTATACTGGACATTGTGAACATGTGTGACATTGTGGTCAATAAAAAAGCCATGCACATCTACAGATAATGGGGTTTGGCTTTATTGGCCAGAATGTAACCATAAAGACTTAAAAAACATCATGGGCATTCAGAAGCCATATAGCCAAAACACTTGATGTCCTTAAGGGGACATGTGCATGTATCCCTTGGGCCTCCAATACAGGAGGTTGAAGTTATCACACAATGAAAAATCTAGCTTGGCTAGATTTTTTTGCAGTGTTTACCGAATGATTTGCCTCTGTGACCTCTTTACACTTTACTTCTTTTGTTACATTTGTTGATAGTAATAAAATAAAAAGTATTTAACTAACAACTGCAAAACTATTGTTGGCAGTTCCAAACTATGCAATATATTGGGCAAAGGACATTTATTATTGAGTTAGAAGCGTACCAGTTTAAAATCTCTTTTGGTGACCAAGATACCCAGATGTAAAAGAATAACTATTAAAGTTTTGTGTGTCCCATTTGCTAGTGTTTTCCTTTTCTGACAAATATACTCGGTGGCAGCCTAAGTACTCAATCATTTCACTGAAGTAAATAAATATGCTCTCTGAGGTGACTGATAACCACCCACTAAATATATGTAGAATCTCATATTTCCATACTAATAAAACTTGCCTTCCTATTCATCTTCATCTTTCACAGAACTTGAGGGATCAACCATGTTGGAAGAGTTTAGCTTCCTTTGACATCATTATCTGTTAGTTCAGTTCGTTTTTTCAGCTTAGCCATTGTCAACTTCACACTATCGAACGCATCTTAGTTCCCTGGGAAACAAATCAGAACTACTGGGAAAATCAGTTTATACTTAATCTTCATTATTCTGCACTCCTTAATTGCCTTTGTAAGTTGTCTCTGCATTGTGACTTCAGAAAAATTAATGTCTATAAAAACTAGCCATCTTTCCATGGTATCTTTTTCATGGCTGTTACAGTTGCCATAAAAACCTGTTACTTTTCAAGGTACAGTACAACCTGCACTAACATTTTTCTTGGTTTACCACGGTTTCATTCAGCTAATTTTAATGGCAGTGTGGCACAATAGCATTGTTTTTATTTATTACTGCCATATCACAGAAGGAGATTCTTCAGTTTGGTTCTCAACTGGAGTGTCTTCTTTGCAAAGCCTGCACATCTCCTCTGTTTGCATGTGTTTTCCCAGAGTTCTGCAGTAGGTAGACTGGCAATTAGAAATTACCCACTACTGTGTGTATGTCTTGTGCTTGAGATATGAAAGCAAGTTCTAATATTTTTTTCCATTCTCAGATTGCCTAGTAAACTCTGTGTGGGAAAGGTCCAGCTACTCATGTGGTCACTGTAGGAGTCAGAATCAACAGCAATGGACTAATGGAAGCAAACAATAGCCAATAACATTTCTCATATCTTGCTGACTTCTTTATAAACCTAATCCAGAGTCCTGTCTTTGTTTTCTCCAAATTTAGATAGCCTCCACTTTTCTTGTCTTCAGGCACATAAGTCAGGCTCATTTTTTTCTGCTTGGCTTGTCTTGCAACATTATCATCTGCTGATCAATGTAAATGAACTCCCCATACATCTTCTTTGCTTTATTACAGACCACATTTGCTTTATGTTGAATTGACATTATCTTATTTTTTTGTGCAAAAAACTATCAGAAGTGATACAATTGCAGACTTTCAGTCTTATTACATATCCAACCAGCAATCTTGATAAATACAATAAGTATTTAAAAATCCCTTCTAGCATAATTACAGTGTCCTTTGTACTATTTATACTAGGTCTCATTAGTGTCCTGTCATTATAATTACCATTTTATTAGGTTGGACTATAGTCTGTCAAGCAACCTCAGTCTCCATTTATTCTTTTAAAATTACCCCTTCTTTTTTCTGCAGTTCCACTACCATGATGATATACAGGGCAATTTTTCATATCCATACCATCAAATTTACTTTGAATCAAAAACTTTTAAAAAACAGTAATTTAATTTTGCAAAATTGAGTTAACAGAAGAGACATTTAACCATGTGAAGCAACATGGATCTCCCACGATATACTTACTGTGTTGTAAATCTTGTTTCAGAATGGCCAGGCAAATGCTTCACCATGGAGAGTTAGAGTAACTCGCTCTGTACATTAGCACAGTATTTCATGCCTGTTGGCATGTTCAGTAACACTTCTGATTGGCTGATTTCAGTTTATTCAGGATGATTCATATGTTCATAGGTTGGTACTAGGCTATCGGCCCTAGGGCCTATACAAGCCTAGCCATAACAAGTTCCCTGGCTATTTCTTCCCACAATATTTACTTCCCTGGACTCCATGTTATAATATCTCCTGCACTGTTCAGTCAAGCTTATTCCCTCATCTAGTGCAATATAAGCTGCTTAACTATATTCCATAAATACTTTCAAGTCCAGATACATCTGCATGCTGTCACTTATCATTGTGCAAAAGACCCATACCCTGCCTGCTCTTTCCGATGAAATGCAAGTGCTGAGAAATACATTTGTAAAGAACACTAATTTCATGAATATTTTTCCTAAATAAAATATGAAATAAATGCATTATTTTCACAAAACGAATGAGATGACTTCTGGTGAAACTTTTGGATGAGCATATAAAAGTTAAATCAAGTGGAGCACATGACATAAAACTAACTTAAATATTCGAGCGCTTATTTGTATATGGTTGTGATGGGGTGAGGAGTCTGGCTGGATGTGGAGTGCTGGGGGGTAGGTTGCTACTTTTAAAGGAAAAGTCATCCTATGGATTTTATTTACCTTCTTATATGTCCTTCTCTAGACTATTTCCATAAGCCCATAACTTCTGAACAATTTTGAGAATATGGTTCACACCACCTTTTTTCCTGAGTAGAATATAAATTGGAGTAGACTGATGAAGAAGAAGCCAGCTTTCATTCATAAAACCCACAAAATTAGTACACAGAATCAAATAGTTCAGGAAGCCCAGATTATTTACAAAGATACTAACCGCAGTTCAGCAGTGCTATCTCATGGAAGCAATTTGAATATATTTCTATTTAGACAATGCACAAATGTTCTGAAATATAAAGTAAGCTTGACTGAATATGTACAGCATATAAAGTAAGAGTTGCTTTTGATTGACACCAGCTCCAGCCACCATAATACATGGAGACTGCTTCCTATCATCAGTAGTCATTGTTTTTGTTATACAGACTCCCACAATTGATGGCCCTGAAGGATAAAGTTAGAAAACTGTAAGAATGATAATTACTTGCACAAAGAAAAACGATGATGATATGATGATTCAAATTATAACCATGTTAAATATTATTATGTTACCATTTCATTTCTCATTTAGTAACAAGACAAACCAGTTAAGCCGAATTGTAATACATTTTCACTTAGTATAGTTAATATCTGATAATCTGTTTTTGTGAAATCCTTCTTTGGTTTATCTACCAGCAGTTACAATACATGGTACTGTCTGGAATAAAAGACTTGGTACCTTAGTTGCAGAATACGATTAGAATACAGCTTTCTTACATGTGTTGTTTTGCTTGAGTACATTTGAACAGAGAACTAGTTTGATTGACTATTAGCTTAATTCACACAATGTGGCACCTAACCTCCTAAATCAATTCTTCAAAGAGGGATGAGAAGAGTTTTCTGCCTCCTGCACCAATTCAGCAGAAACATTACCGTGTTTATATGTAATAACTTACTCCATCTCAGCTTCATGATATTTGCTTGTCTATTCAAAGCATCTAAGAATAAGACAATGGCCATGCAAGTTTATAAATGGTGGACAGCCGAAGGACTTTTTTAGACATAAAGTCAACGAGGCTTCTGCACTAACTCCATTCATAACCATAGCTAGGGCTTATTCCCATGTGATTTATGATTCATCTTTAATACAGTTCCTTCAAAACTGGGCTCTATCAAGTTTTCCTGACTATTCTAAGTCTATCATTTTCCAGGGTCCACATGGATACTGCCTTAGTGTATCTGTCATTTTGATAATGCCTTTGCACCATGATCATTTAAGATACACAGTAATGTCTTCAGGATTCCTGCATCAGCTCATTCCTTCAGTTGTTCGTTAGAATTATGGGCTTTTAATGACATATACAGGATCATTTTTCAGCATCAGTGATAAGAGCATCAAGGCACTGTGAAATGCTTGTTGTGTTTCTTCCATGTCTTGGAGGCAGTGAACACAAGGAGCTGTGCAGATCACATTCAGTGGTGCAGTTTGACATTCGTGCCATCTGTGTTAACTCATCATCATCACCTACACATTGTGGACATCAATATCGGTTTACACTGCATTCCCAGTCCGTTTTCTAAAACATCAACTTAAAAAGCATAGACTAGATAAATGCTAATATTTTTGAACAATAAATACTATTAAAACTGTACACATGGCAACATAATCAGCCAGTAAGAAATATTTTTTCATAGCCTTCCCATAAATACTATAGCACATTATAATGTTCACAAACCCAAAATGCATACTTTTTGCTAAATGTTGACAAACTCAGAAATTGTACAACCTAGACATACATTATTAGGAAATTTTGTTAACCAGACATAACCTTTCACATGACAACAAGAAACTCCTATATGAATGCATGTTTATTGAAGTACTTACAGAAATATGAAAACATGAGCTTACTTGAATAATTAGCAATACAAAAAACACTGAATATTGCTCAATATGTGGAAATTACAGAGCAAATATTAAAGAGAATTTTCTTCAACAACATCTAAGATTTCACCTAATGTCATGCAACAGTTTGTAAGTCCCTTGCTTTTTGAATTATTACGTACATATTGAAATATTCCTTATTTTCATAATTACTAATAAGCAGCTAGCAATATTTCATGTATGGTGTGATATAAATGGACATTGACATTGAATTTCCCTGTGTCTCACCATACAGAGAGTGGGAGGAGGATGTGGTCCAATGTGGATGCAAACAATAAGCGATTACAGCCTTCATAAGTAATCGAGAGCTGGAAGGGCATTGTTTAGAAACACTGTGTGCGTGTGTGTGTGTGTGTGTGTGTGTGTGTGTGTGTGTGTGTGTGTGTGTGTGTGTGTGTATGTGTGTGTGAAATGCCCTAGTTAGGGATGATAGATTAGTTAATTTCCTCAGGCTCAAACCCTGTACCTTGGTTACAGGAAACAATGAACACTATATAAAAGTGGATCTTAAGGCTGTCTCATGCAACTTTGCAAGCATAGAAAAGTTGCTTAAGAACTTGGAATGAAATAATTTAATTTCATTGGGAGATTTTCATTTTTTGCATGTACCCTCACCCATTCTTGGGACATTTTTTGACATTCCAAAAATAGTGTCAAATAAAAGGACTAAGACTGAGAAGATTTCTGAATTTATTGACTCACTACTTCATCTGACAGTTGAAACCACACTTTTCTATTTAAAGGACTCTTGGGCTTTTTTTACATGAACTATTTCTTAACCAGCCAGCACGTGAAGATAAAATGCTTGTTATGTTGGACATTGAATCACTTTACACTACTATCCCACACACTGAGGGTCTTGAATATGTTAAAACATTCTTAAACAGTTAGTCCACTTTCTCACATAGTAAGATTGAAACAGATTATAGCCTGATCCCTCGTGTGCTACAAGGAACCTTTTTTCATTTTAATGGAGTTGTTTACCAACAAGTTAAAAGGGTAGCAATAGGGTCAAAAATGGCACCAGCATATGCTAATCTGGTTTTAAGTGCATGGCAAGTCAGCAACCTGGTTCATCTACCAGATTTTCAGCAAACTAGACTGTATAAGCAATACATTGATGACATCCTTTTTGTGTGGCAGGGTACACCTGAAAGTTTTGACTGCTTCAAATCCCTTTTAGAAAGCATTCCTTTCCTCAATTTTAAAATTTCAGGATGTGGCACAGTGGTTCAGTTTTTGGACACTGAAATAACTCTCAACATGGACAATCTTTCTTGGAAATCTACCATTTTCAGAAGAAAGACTTATTGGAACCGTTACTTAGATTTTAGACGCCAGCGTCCACTTTCTATGAAGAAAAATATTGTTAAGGGGGCAATTAATTAGATACTCCCATATTATTAATAGGAATGACATCTTTACTCAGGAAACCAAAGTTCTCTGCAGTCTTTTTGTGAACGGAAATTATCCACTGTTATTGTTAAAAAGTATCTTTATGGATGTGAATGGGTCGTGTAACTCTAAGTTCCGACCAATACTCAAGTTTGAAAAAGCAATAAGTCCTGTGTATCACTGAAGGCAGCAAATAAAGGCAATAAACACAAAGAAAGAATCAGGTTGTACCACTACAGAACTACTAAAACCACCTTATTTTATTGGAAAATTCTTTAAAAACAGTATTTTAACTAAAAGACTTTAATTCTTTACTCAGGGCTTCTGTTCAAAACAAAAGAGCAGACAGGATAAGTGCTTTCAGCACATAGCCTTTTCAGATCCTGTTTTCACATGAATTTCATCAAAAGCTGATCCAATGATTAGCCAGGTTTCAGGCCAACTCCTTCCCTTCCAACCAATCAAATCTATTTGTGGGGACGCCACCCTTTTAGGATTGTTTTTAGAAGAATTACCCCACTCAACCCAGGCAAATGATCTGCTCTCATATCAGCTATCCACTTTATTTCAGCGATCTCCTTCTACTCTGAAAGTCCCCACCTCTTAAACCTTCATAGATAATATCCAAAACCATGAATTTAAAAGTATGTCCATCATTCTCCATAACATGGCATGACAACGCATTGGTCCTAACGCGATTCTTGATGTCATTCATGTGACGAAGACTCCTCTCTTTAAATAGTCTATTCATTTTTCCTATATAGAAAGTGGTGCAATATTCACATGTCACTACATACACCAAATTCCTGCTGTTGCAATCAGTGTGTTCCCCAAACCAATAATTCTTGTCAGTGACTGGATGCCGAAACTGATTGGTGGTATTAATATGGGTGCACGCCTTACAACTACCACACATAAAGGTGCCTTCCTTCGAGACACACCTTCATTTTCATATACCATCTTTTGAACATAACAATCTTTTTAAGTCCTTTCTCTTCTTAAATGTGAAACTAGGTGTATCCCACCACTAAGTGCTTTAACTTTTCATCCACAGTTAAAACCGACCAGTACTTTTTGATAATTTCACATATGTGGGGGTATCAGGGCTGTAAGTCAGAAGGCTTCTGAGATGCTTGGCCTTTTCATGACATCCTTGTCTCTTGAAAGCATTATCTTCATTGAATGGATGTCTCATATAGTAAGAATATCCCTTTGCCCTTATTTCTACAATTCTACTATCATCTATTTTAACCTCTTCTTACTTATAGCCTCTATCCAGAAAATTTTGTACCAGCTTCTTTCATTCTTGACCAAAGATCTCATCATTGGTGCACAGTCTTGAAACACGAAGGACTTGATTCTCAACTATATTTGAAAAAATGTGTCTTGGATGCATACTAGTTTTATGTAGTAGGTGGTTCCTACAAGTTTCTTTCCTATGAAGAGAAGTGTCAATGCCCAGTATTGGATCCAAAGTTAACTTCACATCAAGAAACTCTACCTCAGTATCTGATGTGTGCATTTCAAACTTCAAAAAGGAACTGGTGGTAGTTAAATAAAAAAACTTAGATAGAATTATTTTCCTCACTTCCCATACAAGGAAAATGTCATCTATAAAACGACTGTAGAAAACTATTTTCTCTCTCCAGGGATTGATAGTATTTAGGACAAGTTCTGATTCCCATTGTGCCAATACTATATTGGAGTAGCTATTGGCACATGAAGTGTCCATAGCTACTCACATTTTTGCCAATAATAATTATTACCATATACAAAGATGTTATTGTCCAATACTAATTCCAACAGCATGCAAATCTGTTGAGTATGCGCAGCATCTAACTCAGACCGAATAAACTTCCTTATTGCTTTTACCCCATAATCATTAGGTATCACAGTAAAAAGACTGCACACATCCATGGTGACCAGTAATAAGCATGGGTGAGTTAACTCTATTTTTATGCATCTTCAGTAAACCACTTATCAATGGTATTTGGGGAGAATTCACTTCAAACAAATCAAAATGTTCCTGCGTTATGCTCCTGGTCAGAAGCAGATCAGAAAGAGTACCTCAAACTTTATATACTATTCTATTCATATCTATTTTTGATGTCATGCACCTTATAGTATTGGGAAGAGGGTGGGATACAGAACTGATATGTGTTTGCATAGAGGACCAACTGAAAAGGCTTTTATCAAAAGCATCCACAGTGTTGAAAGATATAGTTCGGTTTTTGGAGACCTTACATAGGACCTTGAGTACTTTTGACTGGTATTTAGGCTTATTATTGGTTACCATGGATGTGTGCAGTCCTTTTACTGTGATATCTAATGATTATAGAGTAAAAGCAATAAGAAAGTTTACTCGGTCTGAATTACATGATGTGCACACGCAACAGATTTGCATGCTATTGGAACTGGTATTGGACAACATTTCTGTATATGGTAATGATTATTATTGGCAAAAATGGGGAGTAGGTCTGGGCACTCCATATGCCAGTATCCACTCCAATATGGTATTGGCTCAATGGGAATCAGAACATGTCCTAAATACTATCAATCCCTGGAGAGAGAAAATAGTTTTCTACAGTCGTTTTGTGGACGGCATTTTCCTCGAATGGGAAGGGAGTAAAATAATTCTATCTGAGTTTGTTTCTTATTTAACTACCACCACTTTCTTTTTTGAGTTTAAAATACATGCATCAGATACTGAGATAGAGATTCTTGATGAGAAGTTAACTTTGGATCCATTATTGGGCATTGACACTTCTCTATATAAGAAAGATACTTGGAGGAAACACCTACTACATAAAACTAGTATGCATCCGAGACACATTTTTTCGAATATAGTTGAGAATCAGGTCCTTCATGTTTTGAGATTGTGCACCAATGATGAGATCTTTGGTCACTAACGAAAGAAGCTCATACACAGTTTTCTGGATAGAGGCTGTAAAGAAGAAGATGTTAAAATGGATGATAGTAGAATTGTGGAAATAAGAAGGGCAAAGGGACATTCCTACTATTTGAGACGTCCATTCAATGAAGAAAATGTTGTCAAGAGACAGGGATATCCAGAAAAAGCCAAGTATCTCAGATGCCTTCTGACTTATAGCTCTGATACCCCATATATGTGAAATTATCAAAAAGTACTGATCGGTTTTAGCTGTGGATGAAAACTTAAAAGCACACAGAGGGGGAGACACCAAGCTTCACATTTAGGAACAGAAAGAACTTAAAAAGATTATGTTTAACAGATGGTGTACAAAAATGCATGTCTTAAGGAAGGCACCTTTATGTGTGGTAGCTGTAAGGCGTGCACCCATATTAATATGACCAATCAGTTTTGGCATCCAGTCCCTGCCAATAATTATTGGTTTGGAGAACACGCTGATTGCAACAGCAGGAACTGGGTGTATGTAGCGACGTGTGAATATTGCACTGCTTATTATATAGGAAAAACAAATAGACTATTTAAAGAGAGGAGTCTTCATCACATGAATGACATCAAGAATCGCGTTAGGACCAATGCATTGTTGTGCCGTGTTATGGAGAATGATGGACATACTTTTAAATTTATGGTTTTGGACATTACCTAATAAGATTTAAGAGGTGGTGACATTTACAACAGAATGGAGATCGCTGAAATAAAGTGGATAGCTGGTATGAGAGCAGATCATTTGCCTGGATTGAATGGGGGTAATTCCATTAAAACCAATATTAAAAGGGAAGCTTCCCCACAAATATATTTGATTGGTTGGAAAGGAAGGAGTTGGCATGAAGTCTGGCTAATGATTGGAACAGCTAATGATGAAATTTAAGGAAGTCATATGTGAGAGCAGGATTTGAAGAAGTCTAAGTACTGAAAGCACTAATCCTGTCTGCTCTTTCTTTTTGAACAGAAGCCCTGAGTAAAGAATTAAAGTCTTTTAGTTAAAATATTGTTTTCAAAGAATTTTACATAAAACTAAGGTGGTTTTAGTAGTTCCGTGCCGGTATGTCCGGATTCTTTCTTTGTGTTTAATACTCAAGTTTGGGTTTCAGCAAGGACCCATTCAACAAACACCCAGTCAATGTACTGGTTTGGACTGAGCCTTCATGTCTTCCAAAGTTCTGCTTTGAATCAAACCCCTTTGCAGACCTATCAGGAAAGTAGTGCAGTTTGGACCCTCAGTTTTCCACTTCCTGTATGTTTAGACCAGAAACCTATTAGAAACAGTATTTCTAAAAACTGGGACATTATATGTAGTATCAGGGAATTAACCTCAGTATTAGGAAATGCACCAACTTTCTCACACAAGAGAACTAAATCATTGTTTACCTCATCTGAACATTCAGATGTACCATTTATGATTGAAAACTCTAATGACACTGATAAACCTCCAGGCATGTTCGCCTGCAGCTTGTGCATGGTTTGCAGTTTCATCTGCAATGGCTCAAACTATGTTTTGCTGCATTGTAACTATACAGTGGTTTTCCAGAGATTTTTTTAACTGTCATAGCATCAACATGGTTTATACAGGGGTTTGTGTTACCTGCCGCAGTTGTTATGTAGGA